>NC_136490.1:108911792-108929292 GCF_053919585.1 Euprymna scolopes
TATATATATATATATATATATATATATATTTATTTATGTACAGAGAGATATATTATCTATATAGCAACATGGAAATAAAACGCAGACAGTATTTGAAAAATCGTTAATAGATATTACCCACGCTATAACAGTAACTCAAATTATGTTTCGTGTGTATATTTCCATCATTCATATTCATCTATTTTTACTTATATATTCAACCACATATTTTACCGATATATTGCAACAGTATATTTCTTGTGAATATAGTTCACATTGAATCGTACATGAGAAAATGTCAATGCTGTAATAAAAGAATCAATATTCCATACAACTAGGAGGCAATTTCCTAATTGCTAATCTTAGCACAGTCTGTTTCTTAAGTAACACTATCAAATGGATGATGTGTAGATTAATGATTCTACTAAAATATATATTATGCAAACATAACTCATATATCAATATAACTGTGGACGTTTGTGGTACCAGCTTACGTATGATTTGCATAAAATTATATAAAAATATGCAGATTGATCAAAAAAATCAATACATTTAAATAATGTCATCATATGTTTATAAATATGGCGAATCGACTTGTAGACTTTTGTTTTAAAAATGATTTTATAAATGGTTTAAGTCAATATTAACATCCACTTGTGTTTCCATCAAATCTGATCCAGATGCCCCCACCGCAGGAATTCTCTCCCGTTTACAATATTCATATGTTATCAATATCACTCACAGCCATCTTTCATAAAATTATGGGAGGGAGAACAATCTCATAAAAATATTACGAAGTTCGTAAAGATTTTATGTCTTATAAAAAATATAGCTACAAGAGTTGTCGGTCGTATATTACAAATAACTCCACGCATCTGCATGGGCATGAAATATTACAGTACAAAATCAATTGTAGTTTATGAAATGAAATGTTGACTTCGACAGAAAGAGAAATATAAACCCTGACTTTTAATGATATATGACCTTAAAACAATCTTTTTTCAAATAAAAGAATTACATATGGAAATAATTGAATATTATAATTGAATAATAAGGGATAAGCAAAATATGACTTAGAAGATATACTCATGGTTTATAATAAATCGTCCATTATATTATTATGATGATATATTATAGTAATATAATACCCATAATTATATAATGAATTATATTAAAAACAATAATAGTTATATACACCCCCACATATATATGTGTGTGTGTGTGTGGGTGGGTGTGTGGGTGTGTGTTTGCGTGTGTGACATTGGGTGTTCTGACTGTTAATGTGTGTATAGTGGGAAAAATTATCTGAAAAATACATTTCCAATTATAGTACAAATATACCAGGATAAAGGCCTATAAAGCAGAGCAAACATAAAATAAGTTAAGAGGATGAATAAAATTGTATATAAATGCTATTACACTATCAGTACAATAAATCTCACAGAAAAGGAAACAAAAAATAATTTTTTTAGACTGGCATTTAGAAATAAAATGCTTCTCATCAGAAGAGAAGAAAATCTAGAATTATACAAAGATAGATGTCAAAATACGACATCGGCATTAAAAATAACATATTAGAAGTAGAAATCAATGATGGGAAATAATGTAATAGAGACTAAAGAGAGAATACAATCAAATAATCAATAAAAATAAAAATAATAAAATGTACAAAATTTACGAAAAGATGTTAAATATTTTTTTCTAATCAATTACAAAAATATTTTTTCAAATGAAAAATTCTATATAAAAATCTTTAAAATATGAGAAATTAGAAAGAAAAAAAATGAATCCAGAACTATTAATGACGAAAATTTAATTGTGTATTAACACTATTAATAATAAATCGATAAATATGGGTGTAATCGAGTTATGCTATTTACACTCTCTCGATATAGAGAATATTACAGGACTAGTAAACATTAAAATAAAAAACAATAATATCAGGTTTATACTAGAATAAGTTAAAATATGACAGATTTTATATTTAAATTAATTAAATAATAAGTATGATGTGAAGAAAAATATTAACTTAAATTATTGAAATATTTTTTTTTAAATTTATACTTTTTATTTAAAAATTATAGGTAAGAAAGCAAAGGTCATACCAATATGTCGTAACATATAAATAAATAATTATAGGAAAAGAAGGTAAATTTAGAAATCAACAGCTAGACAGAAATAGAGACTAAAATCTGTAAAGTGTTGTTTAAGAATTGGGGACTAAATCAATGAATAAATCAATAAATAAGAGATAAACTCATTAAAAGATTTAATGACTATAAAAATAGAAAATTGTAGAAATATCTAAAAATAAGAAATAAGAAATTTTGATACTGAGTTCGAAGGAAATCGAAAATAAAGAAATAACCAAATAAAATGAGTATCGACGAGGTTAATCCAACCGTTTGTTCACTTAACATAGTGATTATTAATATATTCATATGAGAAATGTATTTTGGTGTCTGAAGAGTAGCCGTTTAAAAATATTTTCATACAATATTTTTTAATTTGTCCAAATGATTACGAAACAATTGTCAAATATTAGTAAATGCATTTTATGTTTTGTTATTTTTGCAACAATATTGTATACACACACACACGCACCCCCCACACACATATATATATATGTACATATATATATGTGTGTGTATATATATATATATATATATATATATATATATATATATATATATATATATATATATATATATATATATAGACGGAATTTTATAGGTTAATATATCAAGTAAGAAGCGGCTAGAATATGAGGGGTGAAAACAGCAACGATATAAATATGTGAATTACGTACAAAAAATATTGTGAAAACTCAGAAAAGTGTATGTCAACAATAATTAAATATTCAGTCATCAGAAGGATTGTATTTTCATGCAATATGGCAAATTCTATACGAAACGCGTTTCCGTTATCGTTGAATATCAAGCTAATAGAACCTTCTCCAATTAATGACATTGTTTATTGATCGTGTAATTAGTAGGTATAAAACGGATTAAACGTAAGACGCAAAACAGACCACATGCAGACCCAAAAACCATCTTAACCAGGAAATTGGTGAATGCTAAAAATCTCTACAGAATTTTTTTGAAACTGCTACACCCATGTGCTGAAAAGACATATAATATTATTTTAAGGATGTTTGCTGCACACATGTTATAAAAATATATAAAATCACATGCGCTTATTCCAGATTCGAATTCTCTCATTTAAATATCAAACCAAAAAAATACGCCCGAATTATGTTAGGGAACATATTGTTTGACCTGAGGCAGAATTAGAAATGACTTCCAAGTGTAATATATTTGGTTCTAACGAAAACACCCTAGAGCATTCGAAATAAGAGGTTGTTTTTTTTATATTAAATGTTATTGATATGTTGTTCATAATCAACAAATTAAAAAGATAGTTCCTTTAATTTTGTCCAATATCTTATTTCGGTACTCATGCAGAGCGTGATCCGTGCTAAATAATAACGTTATTATTTAAAAATACATTCTTAACATAGGGGAAGGGGGGTGTTTGTACCTATTATGTACTTACAATTGAATAAAAAAAACATATCATAAAACTTTAATTAAACGTGGAAATACGATTACAAAAATAGCGCGGATCACTCTCTTCATTAGCACCCTTATTTCCTTAGTTCCGTTTGATTTGTTCTTGTTAAGAAATCGATTAGTTTAATTCTTAAATTCTTTTCTGAGATTCGGGTGTTGCAACCTAATATTTATTATATTAACTACTCATTGGTAATAATGTATTATTTTTAAGTACGAGACATGGCCAAGAGAAATGCATTTTACGTTTTATATCGTCTGAATGTAAACGACAAGGATAGCAGATTGCATTATTTTTTATGACTACATGTATGCATTAATTACGTGAAAGTGTCATCTCTCTGTTTCATATATTGACAGTTTGAAATTCTAATGAAGCTGCACCTTTTATCGGCGCAAATCAGGGCCAGTGGTTTTCATTCATTTCCTCCATGCAGAAAATAAATACACCGATCAACATTCATCGGCGCCTGTAAAATTTTTACGAAACCATTACAATTGGTGTCAGCAGAGTTAGAAGATAGGTTACTCGATTTCAGAAGCTAGAGCGACGTATGTGATGAAGCGCGCTCCATATTTTTGCAGAAAGAAAACGCAGGAAAAGTGCATGTTTAATGGTGCCAAATTTGTAGAAATGAAATTCTGAGTAACCAAAGCTCGCTCGATTTAATGGTACCGCCCCGATCTTCGTAACTCTTACAGGTTTTAGTTTTAAGTTAAAAGATAGGAGGCCTTACATTTGGAACATTATCGTAATACACATACGCCTTTCCTGTTTTTAATTCATTGTATTATGCGGGCTGCCATAAATAATAATATGTAAATAATTTATGTGAAATTTACTACAAGTGGTATTCAATTTTGTCGATCGTGAAATTTTCTTTTTGATTTTTTAACATACACATGCCCTATTATATACGGAAGATATCATAAAATAAAACGAGATAAACTATTATATAATGCAATAAAATAAACGTATCTCTACTTATATAGAAAAAAGAAGGTTGTGTTTGTGTGTGATATAGTTTGTTCTATTTTGATTCAAAAAGGCCCGGCCGATTTTATTCAAACTTCACAAAAATGTTTGTGTGTCTGACAGTGGTCATAGTTTTTCATTCATCATGGCTACAATCCATAATGAGAACCGATACTAAAATATCTGCCTAATAACTTAACATGACGATTTTGAAAAATGTCAACACCCTTATACAGACTAAACTCATCAGTGTATTTGAGAAGTTTGGTCACCGTAAAAACAGAATGGTGCAGCATATAAATTAAACAGTAGTTTTTTTTGTTTTTTTTTTTGATAAGACAGATATACGCTCAAACTGAATATATATGTTGAGAGTACAAGTCAATCCAAATACTTGATTACAGAAATTTAATTTAAGCGATTTTTTTACAATATATCATTTAAATATTGTCCGCTAGAGTGTAATAGATACTACAATGTATTGCACTGTCAGTCACTGCCAGCAGTCTTTGTAGAATTCTTCCTGGTAAACCGCATTGTATTTCCGACCAAAAAGCTTCATTTAAACGAAAACATCCAGCTTTATATTATAAGACATATATATATATATATATACATATATATATACATATATATATATATATATATATATATATATATATATAATGTATATGTATATGTATAAGGATTTTTTTCCTTAGAAGCGGTTGTTTAGTTTGAATTAAGATTTATGTATATATATATATATATATATATACATATGTTAAATAAGATACGTATATATATATACACACACACACACACACACATATATATATATATATATATATATATATATATATATATATATGTGTGTGTGTGTGTGTGTGTGTGTGTGTGTAGCATTCTTCCTGGTGAACCGCATTGTATTTCCGACAGAAAGCTTCATTTAAACAATTTGATTGAAAACCAAACAAATTCCGATTACAAAAAGTATACGAAATTAGGATCATTCGTTAATGCCCTTTAATCTCGTGCAATATCCAATCGCCGTGGTATTATATATATATATATATATATATATATATATATATATATATATATATATATATATATACATATATATATATATACATATATATATATATACATATATATATATTAAATAAGATACGTATATATATATATATATGTATATATATATATATATATATATATATATATATATATATATATATATATATATATATATATATATATATATAATACCACGGCGATTGGATATTGCACGAGATGAAAGGGTATTAACGAATGATCCTAATTTCGTATCGGAATTTGTTTTGCTTTCAATCAAACTGTTTAAATGAAGCTTTCTGTCGGAAATACAATGCGGTTTACCAGGAAGGATGCTATATATATATATATATATATATATATATATATATATATATATATATATATATATATATATATATATATACGTATCTTATTTAATATATGTATATATATATATATGTATATATATACATAAATCTTAATTCAAACTAAACAACCGCTTCTAAGGAAAAAAATCCTTATACATATACATTATATATATATATATATATATATATATATATATATATATATATATATATTATATATATATATATATATATATATATATATATATATGTGTCTTATAATATAAAGCTGGATGTTTTTTGTGTGGGTAGGGGTGTCTGGTCACGAATAGGTTCCTATATGGTTGACTATTTTAAAAAACTGATTACATATAATGATAGAAGATGTATCGAGACACAGGAATGGGTATGTTTGATCCGGCAGAACAGTGGCATAACAGTGGTTCATTAAAATTGTGGGGTCTCCGTTCCCGCTTGGTCCAGAAAGTATGGAAATAAAATAATAAAAACAAACGTTTACAAGTGTTTTTGATATAGATGTACATAAGAATACTTTCATAAGTATGTTTTAAGTTAAATAGGGATGGTATAATAAAATGGTGGGATCTGCCTCGCGCCTGGTCTCCATAGAATGGAAACAGTCACACGCTTTAACAAATACTTTACATATCTATCTGCGTAAGTATACTTTGATAATTATGTTTCAGTTTGAAGAAATGTGTTATCATAAAATTATGGGGTGTTTCTTTCGTACCTGACCTCCATAGAATGGAAATATGTAACAACTTTTAACAAGGTTTCTTAATATAAATCCACAGAATATTTTGATAAGTGTTTGAGTGTGAACATGTATGGTATTATAAATTATGGGGTTAATCTATTTTATTTTTACTTTCATCATTGAGTGATGAAGCCTAACTAGATTGCGGGCCTGTGTTTTAGGGGTCACCCAATATATATATATATATATATATATATGTATATATATATATATATATATATATATATATATATATATATATAAGCGAGATAAGCCACTGATAGAATTCAAATGAAAAATCCTGATAGATATTAGTTGAAGTAATACTTTAAAGGTTATTCTAGCCCAAAAAAAATCTCAATATTTAAAAATAAAGCAATATATAAGTTTGGTGGTTACATTTTAAATATGAACCATTGTTTACAATCCATGAATTACGCAAAGAAAATAATACCTTCTATATATGTCTTTTGTCAAACAATAAATTCTTAAATCGAATATATGTCTCTATATATTGTTTTTTTTCAGAATTTAAAATTTAGCCACGAAACTTATATATATATATATATCGATATATATATATATATATATATATATATATATATATATATATATATATATATATATATAGGTCGCTGGGATATCACATGATTGAGAGAATATTATCCTTCATAAGCATTAACCCTATGCAATCCTCTCAAAATATGCCATTGACCAAAACAAAAAAAAAAGTATGTGAAAGCTATTACAAATAGACGCATATTCATCGCTATCAGGCAGTTGTTTAATGATAAGTCTTGGGACTGATACCTTGTACGGGCAACTCCGCTAATGTGTGGTATAACGATGAAAAAGCCGGACAACATATAAAACACGGCACGGGCCAGTGATTAGATATATATGCACAATGCACTTGCTGCAATCAAATGTTCGACAGGCGGAATGTTATATCCACTATTGATTTGTCGATATATATGTGCGTGTACGTGTATATATGTATTCGTGTATGTATGCATTATATATATGTGTGTATGTGTATATATGTATGCATGTATATATATACGTATGTATATATATATGTACATATATGTATATGTATGTATGCATGTGTGTGTGCGTATGTACATATTTTAAGTGTTTTGTTGAAAACATGTATTTGTAGCTTATATATATATATATATATATATATATATATATATATATATATATACATTAATACGTACATGTATATTACATAACGTGAATATAATAATAAAAATATCAGTTAATATATATATATATATATATATATATATAAGATAAGACATACAGATCTAATATTATATTAACAATATTGTTATATAATACTAATAAAAGGAAGTTATATTAATGCAAGAATGTTTACCGTGAAGATGAATATATGGACTTTTCCTAATGACAAACTAACCAACTGAGAGATCACAGTGACACCTAGGCGCATTTTGCATGAGATACTTTGATTCAGTCTACCAGGATAGCGTTGGAAATATTATTTCAAGATCAAACCTTACACAGAAAGAAAGGACCATCTCTCCTGAACCTTTCTTAGAGACGTAAAATCGCAGTCAACTCCTAGTATACAGGGATTAAAGTGTACAAAACGTAACAACAAAAGTGGGAAAACAGCGCGAGTAAACAAGCAAAGATATTAATGGATTGAAGGATTTGTTAATTCCGTATTCAATGGTGCTTTAAATTCGTGATTCAAATTTAATTTCAGCTGTGGTTGGCAACCGATCGTAAATCAGAGGTGAAACTCAAATGGTACGAGTCGACCCATCACCATCGACAAATCAATAGTGGATATAAAATTCCGCCTGTCGAACATTTGATTGCACCAAGTGCATTGTGCATATATCTCTGATCACTGGCCCGTGCCGTGTTTAATATGTTGTACATAAAATCGTGCAATTACCGAGAACTTCCGAATAGAATGGTGTTGTGGTGGGGTTCAGATACATAATTGCTGGGTATATGGATAGAAAGAGAAAGAAAGAGATAGAAAAAAGAAAGAGAGTGCTGATTTAATCGTATGAAATAGGAAGAGAAATATTGGATTTAATTAGATTCATTTCTGAAGCTGTACTGTAAGCTTGAGCGTTATATTTTCGTCATTTTCGGGATTTAATAAATTGGATTAAAATAACTAAGTATTGATATATATATATATATATATATATATATATATATATATATATATATACATATATATACACACATATATATATCGTAATAAAATAAAATAAATAGAAGATAACACAGACAGAAGTATATAGAAGCTAGAAGTAACGTTAAGAAAGAAACAGCGACAGCTAAGAGAGAATTTACTGAAACCACTAAACAACGCATCGAAGCACAAAAATTAGGAACTCGTGACTTCTGGTAAATCTACAACAGTGTAGTAAATTATATGCACTCAACAATTCCTCTACTAACCAACAATCACGAGGTTATTTGCTCAGCAACCGCCAAGGCGAGTATACTTGCCAGTCGGTTTGCCTCAAACTCCACACTGGACCCTTCCAAGCACCTACTCCCTGACTTTCCTTTGCGGACAGACGCCACGCTAGAGGATCTAAATATCACCCCTGCTCAGGTGCATGCTATCATAAAAAAACCTTGACACTACAAAAGACTGTGGACTTGATCTAATCCCAGCTGTACTATTAAAAACGTGCTCAACCGAAGTATCTCCAGTTCTCTCCAAACTCTACAACAAATGCCTTAATGCATCTTGTTATCCGGGCTGTTGGAAAATTCTTCTGTGGTACCGGTATTCAAGAATTCTGGCGAAAGAATTGACCCATTAAATTATCGCCCCATTAGCCTCCTCCCACTTTTCGGCAAAATATTTGAAACCATAATTAACCATGCTCTAGTCCATCACCTTACAGGTGCTAAACTTTTGACTGACAAACAATATGGATTTAGACAAGCCTGATCCACAGCAGACATCTTCACTGTAATCTCAAAACGTATATACCATTCACTGGACAAATCGGGGGAAAGCAGAGCGGTAGCTCTAGATATATATAAGGTTTTTGACAGGGTATGACATGAGGGTCTCCTAAGAAAAATTAGATAATACGGTATCACTCGTAGAATACTTAACATAATTTAAGCCTTCTCAGATAAGAGAAAATCCATGTTGTCCTCGACGGTCATTCATCTAAACAATATGATATAAATGCGGGAGTGCCTCGGGGATCTATCCTTGGACCTGTATTGTTCCTAATATTCGTTAATAAGCTCCCCGACAAAATTGCCTCTGAGATGGTTATATATGCTGATGACACCATACTCAATAACAGGCATGAAAGGCAAACAAATGAACACTGTAATGGAATGGGGGCAAAAATGAATGGTCACATTCAATGCTGCCAAGACTAAACTGGTTTCCTTTAATAACTACAAGAAAGCTTCTCTGCCACCAATAGCAATTGCCAGTGACACTTTATCTGAGAGTACATCTTTCAAACTGCTTGACCTAACGTTCATAGGAAACATGAGTTGGAACAATTACATTGAAAGCAATACCAGGGCTGCTGCGAAGAAGTTAGGCTCTCTCTACCGTGCTAGAAAACTACTAACATCCGAAAGTATCATATACCTCTACAAGGCCACCATTCGCTCATGTATGAAGTATTGCTGTCATATTTAGGCTGGTGCATCTGCTACTAGTCTCTCGCTCCTAGACAAGGTTCAAAAGCGAGTCGCCAATCTGATAGGCCGTGAACTGGCATCTAAGCTTCTGTCCCATCGACGAAATGTTGCATCCCTCTGCCTGTTCTACAAGTGTTTTAATGGTGAATGCTCCGGCAAACTGCAGACACTTGTGCCCCCACGACGGAGACACTCTCGACAAACCCGAAAGGCAGCTAAATTCTACCCCCCCCCACACACAGTAGAGATCCCTAGATGTAAAAGATCTTTGTACTGCAGTAGTTTCTTACCCAGAACCGCTAGACTCTGGAATTCCATTCCAGGTCCCTGCTTCTCAAACTGTACTGACATGCAGAAGTTCAAGTGTAACGTGAACCGACATTTTGCTGCCCAAATTCCAACATAATACTCCATTAGTTGTTGTCCCTGATAGAAGCCCCCTACACCAAAGTAGTGATGTACCTTGTTTGGGGTGAAAATGTAATTAAACACATTAACGTAACGTTAGATTCCTTTAAAAACGAATATCAGAAACTGAGACATATGCAGGCGAGTATTATTTTTTTTCTAAACAGGTCACTTCTTGTAATTAAATATATATATATATATATATATATACATATATATATATATATATATATATATATATATATATATATATATATATATATATATATATATAATAGAGCTGAGATTGAGCACGAAACGAAAAGCTGGTGAAATAAAACTGATAACAATTAAGTCAGCGATCTTAAACACTTTTTGAAACTTACTTATTCTAAACATAAGCTGAAATGTGAACGATTCACCCATCCGCAGTCCTAAAACAGTTGTTAAACAGATAAAAAATGAATAACCCGCAGCTACTCAATTTCAATTTTGATCCATTTGCAAACCTTTTTTTTCAGATATTGATAAATATGATGTAACCAAAATATATAATAATTATTATAACTGTGTGTAAAAAATGTTTTGAGTATGATTCGGTGGAATAGAAACCAGCACATTCAGCGTACTAGCCTTCATCGTTGTACCTATTTACTATGCCTCCCCACAGGACAGAGTTAGACACCATGGTCGTTTTTTAACGTGGAGAAAAGGTACAAAAATAAAAAAAAATGTCTCAGTCGTGAAGGATTTCTCCTCCACCGAAAGAGAACAAGAAATAGAAGTGCAGCATCTGAAGAACAGATACTACACTTTGATCTTGACACAAAAGGCCAAGAACAAAGCGCTTCAGATTTCTTACTAAACGTCGAAGCTATAGCGAAGCGAGTAAAAATGGATACAAATTAAGCGACTTTCTGTTAAAAATGTATACATACGCATGCGCTGAAGTTTATCAATATTCCCTTATAAAGGTCAATGTTTTTTCAATTTTTCCCTCTTAGCATGAACTTCTACAGGGTACATAGAAAACTGTTTGTTCACAAGGGGCAAATAACCATATATATATTTAACTAATCAAGTATGTTGGTCAAATATTTAGAGAGAATTTTGATAGAGACTTTTCACACACACAGGCAACGTCATATACATATATATATATATATGATTGTTGAGCTGGATTAAATCTGACGATATGAAATAAAATGGAGGTGGAAGGACCTGGATACCTAACGTTTCGCCAGATTTATGCGGGCTTCTTCAAGAGGGATGGTCATTGACGAGAGAGTCGGAGGATTGGAGCTGTATATAATGATGGGGAAGAGCAACGTGTTTCCTTATGTAAATTAGATATCATATATACATATATATATATACATTTTATGAGAGAAAAAATAACTTAGAGTAAATTAGTGTAGTGGATTACGTCTAAAAGTTAAAATACCGTAGACTTTAAAAAAAAAAATCGAAAATAATTATTAAAGAGAACAACTTAGACACCGGTTAAACGCGATATATATATATATATATATATATATATATATATATATATATATATATATATATATATATATATATATATATATATAAAATTCGTAATTTCACTTAATTTTATTATATTTATTTTACTTATTTACTGTATTTTATTTTATCATTATCTATTGTTAGACTCCATTTTATCACCTCCTATTCTTATTTTTAGACACCATCTTTTAAGTTACTACGCTATTTTATCCCAATTCAATTATTTCTAATTAAAAAAAAACATTCTTTCGTAATCTCGTGTCATTTTATTTATTTAATCTATCACCGCTATATTTGTAAACACAATTTTTTTTAATCTCTACGATTTTAGACGTAATCCACTACACTAATTTACTCTAATTTATTTTTTCTCTCGTAAAATGTGTATATATATATATATATATATATGTATATATATATAAATATATATATATATATGATATCTAATTTACATAAGGAAAACACGTTGCTCTCCCCAATCATTATATATAGCTCCAATCCTCCGACTCTCTCGTCAATGACAATACCTCTTGAAGAAGCCCGCATAAATCGGGCGAAACGTTGAGTATCCATGCCCTTCCACCTCCATTTTATTTCATATATATATATATATATATATATATATATATATATATATATATATATATATATATATATATACGTTTTCATGCGCTAACATATTTTCGACTTAATTCTTAGTAAATTTGCAGAATTACGAAAATATGCATAATTCAGCTTAATAGTTTTATAAAACAAGTTATCTAATAAGAATCACATAAAAATATTAATAATCAGCAAATAAAACTTCGTTTTAGAAAGGAATATTGCAATTAGTTAATTACATAGAGTCGGTCAAATACCCACGACTGAATATATTAAGAAATTCATTGTAATTAATTTTTGATAGAAAAGGGTGTTTTTTAATCAATTTCAGAGCAAGAAAAATCACAATATTTAAGGTATGTATATATATATATATATATATATATATATATATATATATATATATATATATATATATATATATATATAAATATTTGAGATAATTTATAAATATTAATTCTGTAATATTTATAATATACTTTAATTTTACCATCATGGATCATTTTTAGTAAATTTAATTGTAATTTTTATTTTATTATATATATATATATATATATATATATATATATATATATATATATTTATATATATATATGTCCCATGTGGTGTTTTTCTTTTATTTAGATTAATAATATTAACAACATTTAAAAAATACACAGACGCAGACACTTATTTATAATCATCTTATTAATTGTATATGTGATTTTCTCTGACAGAAGAAACCATCTTGCATAAAACGTAATTGTCTAATGTATCATCTCTAAATGATATTATTTTAAATATGTATTGTACATTATTCCTCTTCCTGAACAAAAACTTATTTCATATACGTACGGTAAATTACCTATCCTAGGAAAGTTACACTTCTTTCATACATGTGTAATACCCGTGCTAGTGTAGATAATATATTATTATGCTCGGAATAGCAAAGGATATATAGACATTAAAATTTCCTCTATCCTAAGAATAACAAATATGTTCAAAATCCACTTCAATTATCTCATTGTCTATACGGTCAGGAGCAACGCAGGTTAGCCCTGCGTGTATATTTTTATTCGTCTTATTAATTGTATTTATAAGTCTTGTCTTCGCCAGAAAAATCATCGTGCATAAAACGTATTTGTCTAACGTATAATCTCCAAACATACTCGAATACATATATATATGTATATATATATATATATATATATATATATATATATATATATATATATATATATATATATACGCATTGGTGGAAAATATATATCATTATTGTACACCTTTGTACAACAGTGTATAAAATAGCAATTTACAGAAAATTCAACATTGAATAAATGTTTCTGTTTATTTTTATCAATGTCAGAATTTTTAAAGGTAAAACAAAAATCAACTGAAATGTTTAAAAAGATATAGAGATTGTTGATTGTTAATTATAAATAATGAAAAATATAAGACGAATTACACTATCTACATCTGACCAATTTAAAACAACCATATATATATATATATATATATATATATATATATATATATATATATATATATATGCAAACAGTTAATAAAACATTAAAAACAAGTTGAAAAAGAGTTAAACACATATTTAATCTGAAAAGGAAACTATTTTTCAAAGTGTGTTTTACATGTTTTATTAACTGTATGCTCGTATTATAAGCTCTATATTTTATTTGGTTTTATCGAGCTTTTACATCTGGCTTAGATAACTTTATAAATATTAATTGTTTAATATTTATATTATATTTTAATTTTACCATCTTGGATCATTTTGGTAAATTTAATTGTAATTTTTATTATATATCTATATCTATATATCTATATATATCTATATCTATATCTATATCTATATCTATATATATATATATATATATATATATCTATATATATATATATATATATATATATATACGATCAATTTTATCAAAAAATATATTCTGGGATGTAATGAATAATTTGAGGGAATAATAGACTTATGAATCTTTTGAAATCAAATCCCTAGTCCTTTATGTACTTTGTAAAGAATTAACGCTTTCATGTGTACTCTCATGTAACAACAATATATGAAAAAAAAATTAAGCTCATAGAGCAAATATTGTTATATGGTATTTTACAACGAAATCCTTATATATTATGTTTAAAGAGTGGTTTGATTGAAAAAGTTAAATCAATGTATATAATAGTAATGGAAGGATGCTAATAGATTCCCCGATTCCGATACAATTATCGACTTCAATTCCGATTCTGTGCAAATCTCTATATTTATGACGATAATGTTCCGTAAAACATACGTTAAATGTACATATAGTCTCATAAATGTAGAAAAAACAACACTATTTCAATTTTACTCGTTGTTTGCAATCTATATTTATTATTTTACTAGACCACCCGTGACCCGTTGGGTCAGTACGTTATATTAGCTATGGAATTCATGTATGAGCGTGACACTTGTGGCATAAAGAAAATAGTTTTTTTTTTACATAACAGAAGCATTTCTATGAAAGTATATTAAAATGAAAAAAGAATATAGATAGATTTCTATGAGTCGTTCTGTTTATTATAATTGTTATTTTTTTTAAATTACAGTTACTGAATTATAAGTGGTTGGTCATACTTATAGGTAAATATGCACTGAACAGGTATCATAATCCTTATTATAGTTAAATTCAAATTTTGATATATCATCTTTTAAATGAAATTGTTAGTTGAAAGTACAGAATAATAAAAAAAAACACTCTCCACATGTTAATAATGGCTTTTTAAATAGAAAATGAAAATAAAATGTAACTTTTTTCATTTAATTTAAGCAAACATTCAGTACCCATTGTGTAAAGGAAAACACTATTTAATGTAATAGAAATGTGTGCATTTACCGATTCAGCTTTCCGTTTGGAAATGTAAGCAGACGACTTTAAAAAACATGGGAAGAAGAAAAAGAAATTTTTTTGTAATAACGCCCTCTAGTAAAAAGGTCTGCATTAGTTAAGGGGGATAACTCTATCCAGTTTTACATCGGTCCCTTTTTCTCTCTCTCACACATACACGTAACTATTTCTCGCGTACGTAACGAAAACAGAGGGAGTAGGAGTGTTGAAATCTATTAGAGGGAAAGTGAGAGGTGTTTTCTTTCTATAAATTGTATAGGGTAATATTTCATATTATTAATAGATTCATAGATAAATAGATTTTATAATATATATTATAATTATCTATGAATCTATGTATTATTTGTATATATAAATAACTATTTGATCAAATTAAATGAAATTGTTTGTATTAAAAGCGATATAAAAATTCCGGAATTGGAATAACGGATTGAAGACGTTGCTATTTACGCATGCGCAACCGGATGTTGAAAACCGGAAATCTGATTGCAAACATACAAGACCCATAGACTTTTAGTATTATATAGATTTTCACTGTCAACGGTGAAATAGTCTATATTGAACAAACTAAAATAACCAAAAAAGAGTCGTTTTCATCAACCAAACATATGCACATTTATTTCTGATTCGGATACCGAGAAAAGTTCTGTTTTTTTTTTCGATTCTGATTGTAAGTGCGACTAACCGTCCCAAAACTTATATACGACTAATTAGAGCGGCTGTATAAAGCGAGATTCGAAATCGGGACCCAACGGTAATGAGACTAAACCCTTACCCCTTGACCATCTCGCTTACTGTCTTGATATATCGCGATTTACTTAGATGGTGTTTAGTTTTGGTTTTAGGGATATGTTTTGAATGAATTCAATTATTTACGAAAGTGCATTTTTAGCTAAATACGAGTTGGGAATAATTTTCCCTTTTAACCAATTTGGTATCCCCACATGGGGAGCGGTATATATATTATTTTTAAAATATAACTATCCACTGACACGTGTTTCGTCGTCTACGACTCATCAGAGTGGCTGTGACACATCAATAATATAACTTGCTACTAAAAATACACACTTTGGCGGGAAATTCTTAACGTAAGGTTGAACAGGGAAAGGAGCAAATTGTATTCGTTAATACAACTACAAGATTTCTTAGAATTCAAAATCTGAAATAGATATTGGATTCGCTCTAGCATAAACTATGTGGCACCTTTCAATTCATTTACATCCAAATTTATGTGCGTGGAAACTTTTTTATGTGTTTTCATATAATAAATGTACAAATGAATAATTACAAGTGAATAAAATGGGTCGTTTATTCATGCAGATTTCTATCAGTCCGTAAAAATCTTATCAGTTTCTATAAATGTCAATATGTTGTTTCATTATGTACACACACATAGTAATAATTATAACACAAGAAACAAAGTTGGCCTCTCTGTGCAATCAAATGAGAAACATTAATTAGCCATTTGTAATTACTGAGGTGTGAATGATCCTTTCTTTAATATGACATTTTGTTTTATGGGATGTTCATTGCTCATGTCTTTAAATTCAACTCCAGTGGACAGATGTTAGGTTTTTTTTTTCTTATTTTTCTCTCCAATGTATTGGAAAAGTTCGTTTTTGATCCATGGGAAATAATCTGTGAATGAAGATTGTGTACGCCTGCGTTAACTTTCATTTGGGAATTGTATTTATACTTGTGTACATTATCTGTCTAAAAAAATATTTAAAAAATATGCTTCGCAATATTAATATTTA
>NC_136490.1:108931792-108939292 GCF_053919585.1 Euprymna scolopes
GTGTGTGTGTGTGTGTGTGTGTGTGTGTGTGTGTGTGTGTGTGCACTCCAGAAAATTATACCCGAGCGTTTTCGGCATCTTTAATATCAGGATTTTTTTAGAACAATCTAACATGGCGATACTGCACATTACAAACTAAGAAATAATCATATAAAAGCAATGATTTGTGGGCCCCAAAAGACCTTCGGTATTTTTACGTGCTAGTTTATACAATATATGTTGCTGCTTCTCCATGTTATATTGCCTCGAGTTACATTGGTTATACTCCATCTACCCATGTGAATCCAGTAAGTAAAAGAAAGTACAAGAAAGTAAGAGTATGGGATACTAAAATGGACGATTTGGGAAAGGAACTTTTTTCCACACTCAATTACTATATATATATATATCTATAAATATATATATATATATATATATATATATATTTAAGAATTAAAGCAACACACTAGGTTGAGCACTTATAGTAACCTTAGAAAGGTTCGCATGGATTTCTAATAGCTATTGTTAAATGTAAAAATATATATATATATATATATATATATATATATACCCACATATGTATATATTTACATATATAAATGCATGCATATATCTATGTGTGTATAATCATAAAAATCATGAAAATTAAAGATGGCGTGTATATAAAAATACATTTTCATTATAAAAATACATGGCTCCGCATAAGTGACCTTACTATGTAGAAGTTTTTTTTTTACAATATATTCAATTTTGATTAACGTGACATTACTGTTCATACACAAAGATCAAAATAAATTCTAATTTGTAAACTATGCAATAAAAAAGAATTAATAAAGAACAATTACCAAAAACATTATTTTCTTTGATATTTATCTGCGCAACGCAGTGACATATGCGCCATCATGTATATAAACATCATATACGAATTTAATAAAACTGTATCAAATTTATATTTATATTTATGTTCATTTAAAACCAAGATGGTATATTTGAATTAAAATGGAAGATATTGAATTGGTGTCATGTATTTTTGATAATTAATCGGAATTCCTGTCATGTCATAGGAATTCACATACGTGATTATCGCTGTTGTAAGTGTTTAATAAATTCCTGATACAAGGCGGCAATATAATTCATTTAGATAACATTATTATTTTGGTTAACGTTGATAACAGGTTTTTACTTGCGATGAAAAATGACTTAAACATCATGGAACAGTTTTATGCCTTTTCTCTAATTAGAAATATACTTTTTTCTCGCATAAATTTCCTATTGTTAAAAAGCTATATATTCAATAATTAACATAAATTAAACTGTTTCGTTTAATGTTTCGTTGGCGACAATAAGATGAGCATGATTTCTTTCACTAATATACAGGCATATATCCTTCCATATTTCATTGTAGAATTCTGAAAGTATTACAGTATCTGGTGTAATACATACACACGCATGTATATATATATATATATATATATATATATATATATATATATATGTATGTGTACGTATGTATATATATACATATATATTTACATATATATATATAGATATAGAAAGAAAGAAAGGAAGAAACATAGATAGATAGATGGATATGTATCCTATGATTACACCATCTTGTCTATGTGTGTGTCCAAATTTCCTCCTAGACTCCTCTCTGAATAGTCGGTCTACACTTCTGAAATTTTATATAGAGGGTATTTCTACTCGTACGACACTTTCGATATAGTTTTAAGATTGCGAAGTTGCTGCTAAGAGGTTACCATTTAAGAAAAAAACATTGACCTTTGCCTGGCGTGAGTGGAATATACTCGCGAGTGCGATAATTAAACGACATACGTAAAAACCATTTTTTTTTTCAATTCTGAAATATGCATGGATCTAGATCATATTGAAACGCATAAAGCTGGGGGGGGCTATCTGGTTTTAGGTTAAACGGTACAAATATCATACTTTTTACTTAAGAAATCATTACTATATATAAAGTACAATAGTATGATCGACTGAGTATTGTTGCATCTATATAATACATATTAAATCAGCATGAATTAACATACAATATTTAATCGTACTTTGCAACCGATCAACACTGTGGGACTTGCTGATTATATAGGAAAAGAACAGGAAAAACGTGACGTCTTTGCTGTTACGACGACCGCACGCCCCGAAAGTGACGTAGGATTAAATTAAGGCTAGATAATCGAAAAGAGGGGATGACATATGAAAATATCGCGAGAAAAGCGACCTCTCCCTATAGAAATGTGCCTAGGGTGAAGAAATTTAGCCAATCCTTCGGTATTTGTCGTCTGAAGGGTCGAGCTTATAAACGATACTAAGTTTGTAAATATCCGTCGCCTTTGTCGAAAGATTTAAGCAGATATGCAAACATACATACATACATACATACATACATACATACATACATTTATATATTGGTAGCCCAATTTTCCACAAACCCGATTAAAAAGCTTCACCTATCTCTGAATACCCTTTATGTAATATTTCTAATGTTAGACCAGAAATTGTTTGTGTAATTGGGTAGAGACCGCAGAGCTCATTTTTTTTTTAAATTTGACCCAAATTATAACCCCCTTTTAATTATTGTTTTGGGCTCAACCTCAATTAATAAGTTAGATCTATGCCCCAGCAACATATATCTAAAATTCCAATTGTTTATACCCGAAATTGCTGGAGAGTTTGGTAGATTTCTCCAAGGTCAAATCGTTGAACTTTGACCAATTAACAGACACATTTTGGGCCGAAAACTAACTACGCAGATTTTCTCAAGTCTCATTACACTGTATATCAAAGTTAGAGTCTGTAGGCTGAAAATTGGCATAGTTATTGTGTAGGGAAATGTTAACAGACAGACACACAGACAGGCGTTTTCACGTTTATATATATACTAGCATGGGTGCTCGGCGTTGCGCGGGTGTTTGGGCGTGTGTGGAGCAAAATAAAAAAGTGGTAGAAGGAAAGCATGCTCGAACCTGTACCGCGAAGGAGGAAAATATCGGGGAAAAACGTGACCTCTTTGCTGTTACGACCACCGTCAAACCGGAAGTGACGTAGGTTAAAATTTAGGCTACACAATCGAAAATGAGGGGATTACTTTCCAAAATGACGGTGAAAGAAGTAACCCCTCACTGAAGATACGTGCCATGTTGAAGGTAAAGAAATTAATGTTTTTAGCCAATTTTTCGGTATTTTCGTCTGAAAGGTCTAGCTTCAAAACGATACTTATATTGTGAAAATCTCTCGTTTTAGGCAGACATGCAAACATATATACGTACATTTATATATTGGTAGCTCAAATTTTCAAGCCAAACTCATTAAAAAGCTTGCACCATCTCTAAATACCTTTGTGTAAAATTTCAAATGTTTACACCAGAAATTGTCTGCGTAATTTTGTAGAGATCAAAGACGTCAACGCTTTTTTTGATATTTTACTCCTATTATGACCCCTTACCATTTATTGTTCTGGACTCACATTAAGTTATTAAGTGTTTAGACCCCAAATAGACGGAGGAGGTTGATAGAGTTCTCAAAGATAAAATCGTTGAACTTTGACCCATTAACAGTCAAATTTCTGTCCGAAAAAAGATTACACGGATTTTTCCAAATCTCAGTATCTTGTATATCAAATTTCGAGTCTTTAAAATGAAAATTGGCAGAGTTATCACGTAGGGATATGTACACAGACATACACACACAGACGTAAGCTTGCACTTATATATATATATATATATATATATATATATATATATATATATATATATATATATATATATATAAATTTATTGTTTTGGTCCCAAATTGAGTTATTAATTTAGATCCATGTCCAAGATACCGATATCTAAAATTTCAAGTGCGTAGACCCAAAATTGTCGGGGGAGTTTGGTAGAGTTCTCAAAGTTCAAATCGTTGAACTATGACTCCTTAACAGCCACATTTCTGGCCGAAAACCTATTACATAGTTTTTCCCAAATCTCAGTACACTGTGTATTAAATTTCGAGTCTTTAAAATGAAAATTGGCAGAGTTATCGCGTAGGGAAATGTACACAGGCACACAGACAGACATAGAGGCAGACACACAGACACGTTCACTTATATATATATATATATATATATATATATATATATATATAGAGAGAGAGAGAGAGAGAGAGAGAGATGGATAGATAGATGGATAGATTTGTTTAACAAAAATATATACGTATACATAAATATATATGGAAACAATTTTGTGCTTACTATAAACTTTTTTCGCATAATATATACCAATCATTATTTATAAAGGTCAATGTAATTATTGGGCAATATATAGAACAAATGACAAAAAATATATTCTCTGATAGATATAATAAGCTGATTGATTTTCCTACACGAAACAGATACTGCCAAGCATTGTAAAAGTCAACTGAATTGAAGGAATAAATTCAACATCATGAATTTAAGAATATAGTTTTTGTCATTTATTCTCTCTCTCTCTACACACTCACACACACACACACACACACACACATGTATGAGGGCAAACCTCTGTGTTTTTGTGTCTGTTTGCATGTTTGATAAACACTGTCCAACACGAATGTGGTTCCGGAAAAAAGAAAGATCTCTCAGCCATCTAATATCAAAGAATTAGAAAAATAATCCTGAATTATTTTGTGTAGATATTTCGTTTATTTTAAGGAACGGACATGTTAAAACATTGATTTCGGATTTCTGTTCAAACAGAGCATGCACAAACGGTCGTGTCGGTATTACGTTTGTAAAAGGTACATTAGCAGCCTCATAAGTTATGCCATCTTAGTCCAATTGAGAACCATCTAAATTATTTTTAGTTTGCCCCCGGCACGCTTAATTTCTTTTAAATGAACTTTTTTTTTTTCTATCTGAAGACGATAAGCATAAAACGTTTATTTTTGACTTTGTAAAATTACCCAACAATTCATTCTTTTTTTTTTCTTTTTCGTGTTTTATCAGTTTCCACCGTGACGAAAAATGTTCGTGTTTTTACCGTATATTTTGGTTTTCGAAGAAAAATTGTATTTACAAACCCCTTTCATTTCTTCTATATTTATTTAACAATGTTCGTCTCTTTACTTCCAATGCTTTCTTTCAGTTTCAATTCTAGCTTATAGCACCGAAGTCACAATTTGTTTTTATTTTTTAATATATATCATATTGAGCGGATTTGACAAAAGTTACACACTTTCCTCCCGCTGCCAAATTTGTTTACGACCCAGCAACACCGGGCATCTATCTTCTATTATATATATATATACTAGCAGGGGTGCTCGGCGTTGCTCGTGTGTTTGGAGGTGTATGCTGTGCAAAAAAAACAAAAAAACAAAAAAATGGTTAATTTTTTTTAATTTGACCCCTATTATGACCCCTTAAAATTTATAGTTTCGGGCTCAAATCACTTTATTAAGTTAGATTCAGGTTCAAGGAACCTATATCTAAAATTTCAAGTGTCTAGACCCAAAATTGTCGGAGGAGTTTGGTAGAGTTCTTAAATGTCAAATCGTTGAAATTTGACCCCTTAACAGCCAAATTTCTGGGTGACACCCGTCACATCGATTTTCCCAAATCTCAGTACCCGGTATTTCAAATTTCGAGTCTATAGACTAAAAATTGACAGAGTTATTGCGTAGGGAAATGTACACAGACAAACAGACACACAGACACACACACAGACAGACAGACACACAGACACGTTCACTTTTATAGATATAATATATATATATATATATATATATATATATATATATATACACACACACACAGATAGACAAAGCAGAAATAGTAGAATATCTCAAAAGATATCAACATTCGAATATTTATATTTGATTACCATCTAAATGGTTTTGTTGGCATTGGATTAATATCCCCAGTATACGTATGAACGTATAGCGTACAGAGTCGTGTTTACGTTGATATTACCTTTTGAAAGCATGAGTAAATTTAATTACCGTATATTTGCGCGTGTAAGGCGATGGTCTGATAAGACGTGCTACCAAATCGGAGCAAATTCTTATAAATTTATTACATATCGATCATAGAAGACGACTGCTAAATCACAAAACCAGGTTTCTTTAGCCGAGGCTAAAGATTGCAACATCTGGTATCTTAGGAAATGTTATTTTTTTAAAGATTATTTTTTAACTAGAAGGGTCATCTTATAGACCGAAATATACAGACATTTTTTTAAACACAACGTTTAAGAGTAAGTATTCTATACATTTACTACTTCTTTATTAAAATTAACGGAAGCATTACATTAATCCTAGAATTATTTTTTTAGTATATTACATTTGATTTTCTATTACTATACTAATGCACCCCATATAATATGATGATATTAGACTTAAAAATCACCAGGGTATATTAAAGTAGAAAGCAACACCTTCTTACTGTGTGCCAGATAATGGTTGTTCAGCATTAAATAGCCTGTTAATCTTGATACTCCGCAGAAAAAAAACATTTTTTTTTTTATTTGTGCCTGTTTCAATATTAAAGTATAACCAATTTCTAAGTTGGATACTCCAGATTCTGCTATTTTTCTCAGTAAGAAAGTGATGGAATAAGCAGGCACTAGACATGTGGCCATTTATGCGAGACGTATAAAAAAATAATTGTTTTTCGATGCGCTGACAGAAAGTAGTGAAATAATCATTAAGTTTTCACCTGAGTCAAGTTTGATGGCGCGAGGCTGATTTCAGTTAAACGTTCGACATTACAGCCAAGGCAGTTCTTTTGGTTCTTTTTGGGTTTTTTATACGTTGGGGTTCTGTCTGGCCGTTTTCGAATTGCTGGATAATGAGAAAGTTGTAATCCATCTGTCAATCATGAGCAGTAACGAACGACCTGATTTCAGTAACTCAAATAAATAGAAAATAAAATGTTACTCAATTTTACGACTTGGGTAGTAAGTCTGTCATAAAAGCTCACTCAGTTTCGTTGCTGGAATCGATTGGATACTTGAGATGTGGAAAGATGAGAAGAAGGTATGGTGAAGTTATTCGGCGTGTAAATTAATGAGAGAAAGTGTAAGAGAGAGAGGGGAGGATACTATAAAACTCTTTTTTACTGATAAATTTTTGTATGTGTTTATTTCTATTCTATACAGGATTAAAGAGTTAGCACATGTAAAAGTACATCCAGAACAAGAGTAATACGTATACGGATATATAGCGGTCAAATAAGAGTAACCTCAAAGTCGACAACTCTTGACGGTATATACAGTTTATGGGATATAGATGTCTTGGAAACTATTGTGAATTATTATATGCACTTTCAAGGAATGTGTTTTTTTTTAGATACTGCAATTAAGGTGGTACCATTTTCCGACATGTCCAAAACTATGAATTAGTTCACTTCTCTCCGGAATGTTAGCTACAATATTAGTGCTTATAAGCGAGACCACTAAATACGTGCACTAGGGTACACATGCTCTGATTACGCAACTACATAGACATTCACCGGCAGTGGCTATTCGGTCGATAACATATAAATTA
>NC_136490.1:108944292-108971792 GCF_053919585.1 Euprymna scolopes
GTCAAGTCACAATCTCAGGCTCACTTTCGTATCGTACACTATTTTAATTAATTCATATTAGTTTGTTATTCACTGAGCCTACGTCTAAATTATCCCCTGTTTTATTTTGTCTACTTCCAAATATTATCCAAATAAATGCATGTATATATATATATATATATATATATATATATATATATATTAAACTGTAATTCAATGAATTTCAAAAAACTCTTATTGAAATGAAATGAAGTGGTTGAGTTTCATATCAAAGAATTTTTATTATTCTAAGCAAGACAAAGAATGTTTTAGAAAGTTTATCTCCTTAACCTATAGGGTTTCGATGTCTACCATCTCATCAGAGGAGTGAAAATATTAGCAAATAGTTATAAAGGTATGCACCCTATTTGCTAAAGTCAGTGAGACATGGAAAGTCAAAGTGAAAATAAATTTATCAGAAGTTCTGTAGCAGGAGTATTTGTAGAAAAAGGATATGAATGTTTTGTTGATCCAACTTGTTTGGTAAAATCCATATTATATGTTCTTTACATATATATATATATATATATATATATATATATATATATATATATATATATATATATATATATAAGAGCAGCATCAAAATTTCAGATAACAGACACCTCTATGTTTCAAAACACGTACACACATGCAGTGGAAACAGCTTCAAATAATTCCAATCTTCCAAACAGACAAGTATTTTTATTTACTTACACAGGAAAAAAATCATCACCAGATTCACTCCTGAACTGAACAGAACCTAATACCATCACACAAAAACATGAAATGCAAGGTACACTCGCATGCACACCCATACACATACACATATACACACCCACACATAAATCAGAACCGACACATTAAAACACAGACGTGCGCGCATACAACTGCACACAGGCATAACACCCCTATCTCTAATACAACACACTGAACAATACCAACCCTACTTAACCTCGAAACCAACAACACTAGGAGACACCTAGAACCATAGTATAATATCTGTTCCAACACCTCGCTCCCTCCTCATGACTGAAACGACTATCATCCCTTCTATCATCCGCCTTCCATACCTATCCCCCCTCCAATGCCCCCTCGGGGGAACAAAATCTTCCCCACGCTAGGAACCGATCCTGGGCCTGGCCATACCCACATGGGGAGACAAATAAATAGAAACATTAAAAAATCCCCTATTTTCAATACACCCCTCTTACTAAACAAACATAATATAAGACTAAAACGAAAAATCACAATACTAAAATCCAAAAATCAAAAATATATATTAAAATAGAATGAAAGCACCCCTACCCTTATTTTAGAAGAGCCGGTCCCCCCTCCCCACACATACACATTAGTAACGACCTCGGACCACAGCCGCCTTCCTAAGGAAGCAAATAGCCCCAAAATACGATAAAACAATATACACATTCCCAAACCAATAAAAGCAAACACACACACACGCACACACACGCGCACACACACACATAAACATACACGCACACACACCCATACACACACACACCCTACCCCACCCTAAAGGAAAAGAAAAAAACATTAGCAGAAAGAGATAGCGACTACAGCGAGGTCAACGTCTCCCTGGACAAGCCAAATAAAAAGCAATAAAAATTCAGCACACCAATGAATAATAAACACTTACAAGCCGCCACCCCTTGGAAAAACTTCAAATTAACTACGAAAATCGCAATTTTTAGACATTTGAAAATAATTTCTGATGAGAACGCATCACAGACCGTCTGAAACGCGCGTAAACGATTTCAATGACTATAAAACATTATTACAATGATCCAAACATAATTCTCAATGAAAAACCAAGACACGGAATAATAAAATAATGTTAAAAAATACACATTGTTGGTGACTACTCCCTTATTTAAATTATGTTTGGATCATTGTAATAATATATATATATATATATATATATGTTTCGATCATTGTAATAATATATATATATATATATATATATATATATATATATATATATATATATATATATATATATATAAACCGCCGGGTATAATATAAGGGATAATTTTTAAATGAATTAAAATAAACAAACTAGCTACACATACGTCTTGATTTAACTCCTGCGACCAGATCAGCATGCTTAATGTGCGGATTTCGCGATACATGTGTGTGTGTATATATATATATATATATATATATATATATATATATATATATATATACATATATATATATATATAGTATATATATGTATGTATATGTATATGTATATATATTCATATAAATATATGCACATATATGTGTATATATATATATTTATATATATATATATATATATATATATATATATAAACACATAAAGATAGAAAGCAAATCAAGAAACTACGAAGATGAATTAAAACCCCGTTCCTATATATATATATATATATATATATATATATATATATATATATATATATATATATATATATATATATATATATATGGTGTTAAAGTCTCAGGTGCATTGCACATGCTTCTAGTTTCTAACGGGTGTTCTATTACGAAGCCGTATTTTACGACCTCTCCAAGAGTCTATCAAGTTTTAACTGCTCGTTTACGTATCCATATTACGGGCATTACTTTCTTTTATATATAGCTTTATTCGACTATTTATTCAGCGAATAACGGCATTCATATCATTCCTATCGTAAATACACATGCATTTTCTATGGTCTAGGGAAACGATGAAACGCACATTCATATAGAAATGCACGCACTCACTCACACAATTAAGTGTATAGAAATATATATATATATATATGTGTATATATATATATATATATATATATATATATATATATATATATATATATAAATGGGTAATATTTCTGAATTTGATTGCAGAATGATATATACTCTTTCACTGAAATATTAACAATTCAGTCTTCAAGTTCTAATAATGTTAAGTGTGGACGTTCTTCTGACGATGCTTGGCAGATACGGCTCTTTTACATTGTTTTAAAATAGAGGAACGGTAACCATATGCATTTTGAGCCCTTTGCCCAGATTCCTACAAAATTTACGTTTTAATAAACAATCACACTTAATGAATAATTTAAGTAAAAATATCTATTTTTAAACGCGTATCGTTTGAAACGTTTAGACTCTTACTTTTGTTTACTAAAAAGACTAAGAACTATAAAAACGATATACAATAAAAATAAGTGCTCTTTGTCATTTACAATGCCTGTTACTAGATATTGAGTAGCATTCTCTAATTACTTGCGCGAGGAATTAATTTCATTATTATTGCAGGTATGGCAACCTGATAATATGGTGGTGGTATGTCCGACGTAACTATTAGTTCTAGTATTATAAGAGATATGTCCTCACAAAGAGCTTCTTTACTGATTGATGGCATTGTTGCGTCCAAGTGGTTAAAGCAGAGGCGAGGGATTGTTTTCAACATCAGTTTTGGGTTTTATTTTTTTATTTTTACAGTAAATGATGAATCTAATGTTATTGTTGTCAGCAGGGGAGATGTATCTATGGATGATGGTTCTTATATGTTTTCTTCTTCCTTAAAGTTTAAATGCATTTTTTGCAGTATAATACGTTAATTGTATTGGACTTCTGGTGTTGAAGAGTATTACTGTTAGTAAGATGGTTGCTTTACTTCTGAGCAATGGAGTTTATTTGTTGGTCAAAATATAATTGCGAAAGCAGCCGTTGATGAGGAATTGTTTAATACTTTTTAGTTCGATGAGTAGTATGGTTTTTTTTTTTGATGGCAGAGATAAATTTTGCTGAATGGCGGAGCTTTTTGATAAGGACTATTTTGTAAGGGTGGGGGAATCTGCTCTTGAAATAATGAAGAAAAGAATGTAGGCAGATTATGTTTTGTAGTTGGAAGAGATGAAAGTTTCAATAACGCTGTCGAAGAAAAATAAATTTTGTTGTTATCGTCTAATTCTACAGTGTATTTTACTATGGAGTTGTCTTGGAGAAGATCTTTAAGTGCAAGGATTTGTTGGTTTTCATGAGCAAGTAGGAAAATACTGTCTACATGCCTTACATAAAAAGAGGATTCATTGGTGCTGTTCCGTATCAATTTTTCGGGGTGACACATGTAGAACTCAATGAAGATGGGTCAGAGGAAAAACCCCATTGATACGCCGTCTATGTTGGTGTAAATATCCCCATTGTGATACTAGAAGGGTTGTTCGGCTGAGTAGACTAGATGTAATTTTTAAAGTATTTTTGGTTAAGTTTAGGGATGAAGAAAATGTCAATTTTTGTATGTGTCGTCAAGGATTATATCAATAGTTTTTTTTCGACTGGAAGGTTGTAAATGAATTTTCAACATCAACAGAGGCGATTATTTATTAGATTTAAGAACACAAACGAAATTGGAAATTAAAAGACGTTTCAATTATACCAGTCATCATATGAGCAACTGGGCTTATGAAAAAGAACTTTAAAAAGTACATAGCAAGCATACCCGGTGAACCAAGTGCAAGTGAAATACAAACGATTGCACTTAAAGGGACGGCTAGAATCCTGAAAAGATCTCTTGGTTGGACTCACTAAAATAGGGGTAAATGTCAGACATCTGGTTGGATGTCCCATCCCCTAGGAGAAAAAGTTTAAGAAAAATGAAAAAAAAGAGAAAAACATACACACACACACACACGCACACACACACACACACACACACACACACATATATATATATATATATATATATATATATATATATATAAGAATGTGCAAACACGTAGAAAAGATGTTTTGTAATTAATCTGGGTGAACAATATAGTTTTTGTTTTTGCTGTTTGCTAAATTTTGCAGTCCATAAATTTACATCTGGGCTTGATGCATTTTTTGGCGAGTAGAAATGTTTGTTTAACCTTTCATTTGAAAATATTAGGTTTTTTCTCAATAAATGAAATACATTTTCCATCACACCAAACGTAAATTCCTATTTGCAGAAGCGACTCGTTAAACATTTGATTTTAATGTTATTTGAAAATTATTATTGACATCATATTTAAGGTCTATTTCGTATACAACGAAATGTTGATTAGCATTTTCTATTGGTCGAAGTACCGGTTATTAAATAGTTAAAGACACATAGTTTAAACATGGGCGTGCCCACGTAGTATCCAAATAAGCCACATTAAATTCAAATGTTGGCACACATCACGTTGACCTCACCGCAAGTATCAAAGGTCATTTTCAAAATAATTTCTGACGAAAATATTTATGTGTATAGATCGATAAAAACCAATGCCAACAATAGTGTCCTGTGGTTAATGCGAAATAAATGAATATATTTCATTTAGCATATAACTGTTTCGTATTTTCAGAACTCGTTGATGTTGCAGGTCGAAGCAAGTGTGTCTATGACAAGATCTTACATTCTAACGGTGGTTTATAGCTGAATACTCTCTGCAAACAGATACCTTCTCCACTGCATTATAAAATCGCTATTTATCCCTACGTTATATATGCATACATATGCGTGTGCGCGTGTGTGTGTGTGTGTGTGTGTGTGTGTGTGTGTGTGTGTGTGGGTGTGTGTGTTGGTCTCATATATTTTTATAACGCGACCTATGAAATTTAATATTTCATGTATCCAAAACATTCTTATTAAATGCTTTGTGAAAACTGGTGTTCCTTTGAAACATGCCTCAAATTTAAATATATATATATATATATATATATATATATATATATATATATATATATATATATATATATATATAAACATTTGTTTTTAAAGACCTATCTATTTGGCCAGGTGAAGCAAGTATATTCACGCAAAAATTCGAAGGATAAATGGCCTATTCCACCAAGTGGGATCAGCATCTAAGTATGTTATCAGTTGCGCTAAAAAAATAACTCGCCACCGATACGTCTGTGTACAATGCTATTACTGCTTTGTATATTTTGTTTTCAGTAGCCCCGCTAGCGTTATGGCGGCCCTAGCAAATTAAGACTGAAATAACGCATTTCTGTCACAATCTGATCATTAACTGAGATGAATCACATAAACGCCTCGTAACAGCCAACGAAGTAACGAGACTGTCCTCGGATGACCTTAACAACGAGCAACAATAAAACGTGTCGGGTTTCACTGAATGATACCATCTTGAAAAATACCCTCGTGCAATGACTTCTCCGCCCAGTAGAAAAAAAAAGAGGAAAAACACCTATTTTTGTATATAACTCTTTGCAAACTCTGGTTTCGCCCTACAGCGAACATATTTTTTTAAAGTATGTCTCGACGTTCAGAAACCGCTGATTAATGCGAAGCAGGGACACGGGTTTCCAGCACCAAACAAGGGGAGAAATAGTTATTTATTGTAAACAGCACGTTGCTTCTATATTCTTATATGTTTCGGAATGTTTCATATGAGGATTGTAAATTTGTCTTATTTATCATATTCGAACAACTTTTCATACCTTGGATGTTATTCTTAAAACGGTAATCTCCATTTTTTAAATATCTTTTCACACTCAAGAATATCTCTGTCCAACCCGGAAACCTGTACGGAATTTCAAACAGATCACTTTATTTTATTCCCGAGAGTCTTTACTCTTGTTTCTTCAGACGTAGTCGAGTAGAAGTTTTAAATAATTCGTAATTGGATTCTTGATATCGTTCGTAGTGAGTTATATTTTTTGAACAACGATTATTATTTTACGCCTTATTTCCTATTCTTATGCCTTGTTTCCTTATTATGTAATCTAATATATTATATAAAATGCTAAATGTCTGTCCGTCTGCCTTCATATTTTCAAGACTCCTGGAACTAGAATTGGAGGCCCTTTAGTGCCGCTAAGGTATCTCTAATGATTGGATTTTTTACAGACCGTTATTTATGGGTCGTTAGCCGGTTTAAATCGTTTTAAGCTATAAAAAAAGTAAACATTGAAAAGAAATCGTTATATATGTTGTACATTCATCTAAGTTTATTTTTAATTTAAAAATTTAAATCAGTTTATATGCGTGTACAATTGTAACGTGAACAGTTTCGAATGTTACAAAATCCGTTCCGATTCTAACTGATGATATCCATTTTTTTTTTTAATTTGGAGTCACCATCTAGAATAATATATACGAAATTAAAGGTGGTTTATAATAATATATACGAATTTAAACGTACTTTATGACCGGGCAAAGCGCCCACCCATCCTGCTTGTTTGAAATAAAAAGATAGGCTATGAATTTTCACATGTATTCAGTTTCTGTAAGTATATTTCATAAATTAATAATAACGTAATTATAAAAAGCCCCCCTCCCCCGCTTATTCTAATAAAAATAATGTATTATTTCATGTACATTTTATCATTTATTGAATTTAAGGGACAAATTCATCATCAATAAACATTAGAAAAACAATAGGATCGCTACTGTCATACACAAAGACACACACACACAAACACAAACAAACACACACACACACACACACACACACACACACATATATATATATATATATATATATATATATATATATATATATACTAAAATAGCTCCAGATGAACATATATGAACACATTACATCTTTGTTATTTCAATTACCGCATTCGTTTGTTTTGTTTCAGATATGTAAGGTTTTATAGAAACTTATTCATGCTTCTACTCAGGAAAAATAATAATTTTTGCAACTGCGAACATTTACTTTAGTAAGAAATACACTATTTCACCTGCATAGATTTACTTCCTTGCATTTTTTAACTGGTGATACTTTTTATCTTAAATCTCTTCCTTAAACTTACCTCGAAATCGAACTCAAACTCGAACGTCTTCTTATCAAAATGCATTAAACAAAAAGCGGACTGTTTGCAGTGAATCTTATTATATAGAAATATCTAGTTCATAAAACTCATATGATTTTCTTTCACCTGTGACAATGCTGTTTATTTACCTATCTTGTGGACTTTCTGACTGGTACTGACCGATATTAAGTGCTATTTAAATCTACACGCACGTACGTATTACTGTGTGCACTTTAGTATTTATATTAAAGTTTTCCACTTTCAATTATGTATATAATTTTTCTTACCATCTTCTACTTGATTGTACATTTCATCGAATACTTTAGAATCAGTAAATTACAATTAATTTATGTAATTTAGTATTATTTTCGCGTATATATGTTTCCCATGAGTTAAGATATCAGCAGTGTTCTTTGAATATGATGCACTGTTGAAGATAGCCAATTCATTTACCTCACTAAAAATGCATTTTTAATAAAAATTAATGACATATGCGACTATATATTAATGAAGAGTCATTGTCAAATTTAAAAAAAAAATCACCAGAATTTAAATATAATTTTGGATATCAAGATATGATTAAAGCTGCATGGAAAAACTTGGACACGCATGTAAATTTGTACTAGGAGTACTCGGGAACGTTTCAGATGAGATGTAATTCCATGCATACATCACGCAATTCTTACAATATTACATATGATACGCATTTTCTTTTAGACATATTATTTGACTCTGATCCAAGATTTCAAAGCAACGTTTAGAAAGAACTCAGCTCATGTGCCCCAAATTTCAACGAGATTATCACACAATGTTTTTGAAACACAATTAGACATGGGATCACAAATAGGAATGCATATTATTAGAGCGGTTCTAATAAGTATCCTGACCGTAACGTCTGAAATGTCATTAATTAATACTACGGATACATGTAACATTACCACCGCGACCTTTCATTTATTTTGTCTATATTTACTTTTGTAGAAGTCCTCAAAAATTAAGAATTCTCTCTTCTTAGGGATAACACACTATTTTGAGATTATATACATATATTATATATTCTATTGAGGTCATATTTTACCTCTTAAACATTGTTTTGTAATGTATATACCGACATTAATTTTCTTTTCCAATATTGTCGTTTTGCTTATGTGTATTAGATATCTAAATGATCATTTAGTCTTACACAAGAATTAATCTAATCTTATGAAGTATTCGGGTTTATGACGTTACTAAAGACAACATCACTTGCAGAAGTTGTACTATTCCTTGTATAAGTTAGTAGGTTCACCATGCCGAGCGAACTTATATGGGCTTAGTATACAATGTGATTTTGAAAATCGGGTAAGGGTTTACATGGAGGAGGAAAATATATTCATGCCACGTTGTCTAATAAACTCCTATATCGAGTAACCTGCTAGGGGTGAAGATAATGTAAAATGCGCACTCAAATTACTTCTCCGTATGCATATGATGATGATGAAAGAAATACAGAACATCTTTTGTATGTTGTAGTTCACTCTGAATCGAATACTTTGTACATTTCCTCGAATACTTCAGAATCAGAATATTAAAAGTTATATAAATACGGAGAAAACTATCAAATGCTTACGGTATAGTTTAGTCAGTGATATGAAATGTTATTCTGAGAATCTGGTAGCATTGATGATTACACCAGATGTAGCATGGAAACTAGATGCTCACATGCTCCCACATTGGGCGGAGCATTATTATGGTTTCATCTGAAACATATTGCAAAAATGAGTTTGAATTTAAGAAAATGTCCGATGGGACAATGTAGTACTAATGCGTTAACACACCATGTGATCATTGCGCTGACTGGCAACGTATCCTATAATCAATTACCTTAGATTACATAAACTTCGAATCTTTATGGTAAAGTGCAGACACATAGCGTTTGCAAATGTACTATATTGTGGTCAATGACTATGTAAGGACTTATCTAAACCTGGATATCTTTTACTAGTACCCAGTTGTTTCACACATTAATATGACATAAAGAGCATTGAGCTAAATAGTCCCATGAAGATGTTTGATTTATAAAGTAATCGAAATGCAGAAAAATATTTTAAAAATAGTACACAATTCATGTTTCATTATAAATAGGACGAAACGTTACTGGTTATTATGAAATGCATTTAAAATTATACAATATGCTTCGTTTATCAAGTAACAGAAATATCTCAACACAACGATTGCAACACTTCAAAAAGTGCTTCTGCACGTATCCTCATAAGATGGTAATATATTCATTCAGGAAGAATTTGACAAACAACGAAAACAGAAAAATTACAAACAATGAATATAGGAGCAGTAAATTCACTTTACTCACATTGGATCTATTAGCAACGGAACTGAGAGAATTTCGTTGTTATTTTTATAGCATACTAAAATATTTGTCCCAATCATTGATTTAACTTATTTTTTTTAGTATTTAGGCGTTGTGTAAAAATGTTTCAGTAACCATTGAGGCATTGAGCACATGGTTTCCCATTTTAAGTTCATGAATATCATATAATGTGTCATAGATCTCTGTTTTGCTTAAATGGTAATGCGTTCTGTAACAAAACCAATGAGCTTGTACCCAAACATCTGTTTGATAGTGCATACTGTTCATTAGATAAGACTATAACTACAAACAGCGAGTGTTTGGAACAGATGTTACAAAGTTTTTATTAAAACAAAAATTAACATAATTTTTTTTTTTCGAAAACATTTCCAACATAAGATTACACAATACTTTTTCCTGGTAATTTCGTATGTTCTCGTTAGTTTCTTGTTTTAGTCAGTATTGTCTGTGCTTATTAATCTATAAATAGATCATATTCTGTCGAAAAGTGTATAAGTGTCTTTTTTCTTCAAACAAGGTTACACACCTTATCGCCACCATTAAGTCTCGAAAGATATTAGATACCCTCTGTAGCAGTATCTGCGAGTGATTGTGAGGCAGGAGTTGCGCAATAACCAAGATTCAGATCAATAGCAAAAAGAAGTCTACGCCGGTTAGCGACAATATCGAGATAAGCGGAGAACTCATATGATATTCCGAAATCATCACCGATTTAGTACTGGTCAGGCTAAACGTCGCTTAAATTCAGTGTAATAAAGGCTATCGGTGTGCCACAGTTATTATTCCGTACATACACACATTCTCACTTACCTGGCACTTTTGCTAGGAGCAAAGTGTAGCATCTGTTCCGGCAGATACTGCAAGCTATGACTAGCTATGACTAGCAAAGACCAGATGTGGGGGCAACCCCACTTGCCTGACCATTAACCAGCTCCCATTTCCCACCTCTCGGGAGCTGGCCCCCTTTTTCCCTTCCCCCTCCCTTCACTCCTCACATTAAAAATTGGCCTTGTGCCTAATTTGCTCGGTGGGGGAGCAAATAAATACCATCTGTTCCGGCAGATGTTGCACCTTGTGACCATTGCCCTTGTGGCAATTGGTTATTGGTACATGTAGGGGCAACCCAATATGTACCATCCCCTTCCCCTCCCCCCTTCACCTCACATAAAGCCGACCTTGTGTTACATTTTGCTTACGTGGGGAAGCAAATAAATACCTAAATACCTACACACATTCTCACGCATAAAAACATCCACCTTCCTACATGTATTTATATGTATGTGCTTAATACTTCTATGTTTTTGTTGTCTCTCGATATTTTCGACTAAAATAATGGTGGCTGCTTATTAAAAATTGATGCTTTTTGAAATTCTATTATACCCACTTCATTAAAACTATTTATTAATATTGACTTATTTCTTTTTTGCATTAGTTTCCAATTTTTTTTTTTATGTCATACGATTTTTTTAAATCAAACATCAACATTTGACGGAAACTTTCATTTGTCAAATGGTCAGCGGAATAGTAAGGAAATAATTGATACCCATGATTATACAGAATGTATACTACTAAAGATAACGAGTTTAAAATGATGTGTTCGCTCTTGGGTTTGTAAACGTGGACGCTATCCTAATCTCGGAAGTTGTCCCGTTATATCCTGTTCCAAAGACGGAGAGCTCTTAAAAAGAATATTTGTTCCGTGTACTTTTAGATAGCTAATTTGAAAAGGACATTTATTCGTATTTGTTTCAAATAGATTAGTTGTTGTTGTACGTGCTTTGCAAAGCGGAACAAAAGATTGAAGATCAGTCGAGCATCTAGGGTTAACATAATTATAGAAAGAAGAATCGCAACATTTTTCCGATGCGAAAGAGAAACTATGTTACGAAGTCAGGTTGGTACACTACCAACGCAGGATAGTTTGTTCTGTGAAGCACCTCACCGGATGTGATAGCAACACCTCATCTATTTGTTTCTTATACAAGTAAAAAAGTGCGACAGAACACGGACAGGACAGTAGACAGTCCCAAGTATTTTTTACCGGACTTTTGCTTACAGAATTTATGTGAGACTTCCATTTGAAGTTTCGAATGACAATCAGTCCTAGTAGTTTATGAATTCCGATCACCCTTAAAGGAGAAGCCCCAATCTGTTTATTAGAATCAAATGTTTATTAGTGAAACAAAAGCAACTTGGTTTTAAATATATGAAAATTATGTAATCAGCCGATATTTACCATAGCACTAGGATAAAGAAAGCGATATATATCATTAATATTTGTTGACGTATTGCCATAGAAGGTGGAACTGCCTTAATAATTTCAAAGAATAAATTAGTTTGGGATTAAGAATAGAGGTTGAAGCGGTTTTTAATGTGACGAATATACAGCTTCCAGTAAAGAACACTGCATTCAAACAAATTCATTTTTTCTGAATACTTATACGATTTTTACTACTCTAACGAAGAACAGAAAGATACAGTGTTTATTTTTTTTTAAATGTTTAATTGATTCATTGCTCTTATTATGCATATTTTTATTTATTTCTACAAAAGTATGCACTGGCGAAATACATTTAAACAGATCGGTTTTGCAATAAAATCAAATAAGAGACGTTCGACGAAATGGATTCTGTACGAGGAAATATACTGTTTATTACATGTGGCTATTCATACACTGGTTTGTATTTATTGGGTGTTCTCTTGGTGAAGGCGCATTTCACAAGCGGATGGAATAGACGTTTGCAATATATTTTACATAGAACAAAATGTACAAAAGTTATTATTAATCAACGAAGTATTTTGATTTTATTTCACTAAATATTTAATCAATTATATAAAAAAAACTAATTCAATGCTCTGCATAGGATACCATGTTTTTTATGGAGAAAGAAAATACAATGCTCCTCACCTGCGAGAAAAAAGTGAGGGTTAATAGAAAATAATTGATCATATATCTAGCATAGAAATACAGAAATGCATGATATTACGCGGGATTATTTACGGCTTAAGTTCTCGTCGAAAGAGTAAAAAAATGTAAACTCTTAGTGTTCATTTGTGTTACTCAATAAAAATGTCGATTTTCCTCTGAGTACACATTCTATATAAGCACTGCATATAATTCGGTTGCTAAGGCTAAGTATTACATAAAGAACAAAGAACTTGAGAAAGAAAAAAGTTTGCCATACATGTGATAGGAAGTGTAATCTATAAAGAATCACTTCTCAGTGACTGTAATAATAATATGGTATCCACTCCTCTGAGATATTCCTCTTTTCTTTACACATGCATTCGTTTTTTGTTTTGTTTTTTGTAATATTGTACGGAAAAGATACACTGAAAAGCATACTTAAAAATAAATGTATCTATCTATAGCCCCACGCACACACAGACAGACACACATAAACCCACTCACACACACACACACGCACACACATATATATATATATATATGTTTGTGTATATGTAAATGTGAAATTTCTATATTTCCATGTTTAAGATGTTGACCATTTTACCGTTTATTTACAACGCCATGATCAATTCTTGGCAGCACCTGTTTCGTAGCGCAGAATTATTCATTACATTATTATGTCAGTTTTTGAATTTTTTTTTTTTTGCTCTTAAATCACCAGAAGAAAAGAAACTCATAAACTTTAAAGAAAATAAAAGAAATATGAGCATGATTACAAACTTGGAAAGCTGGAAGAGCACCTATATATATATATATATATACACATACATATATATATATTTATATATGCTATATATATATATATATATATATATTTATATATATAAACATATATAAGCGTCGAGATAAATAAAGCAAATACATTTGGAGATATTATTAAAATTATTATTATTAATATTATTACTACTATTATTTTAATCCTATTATAATAATTATTATTATTATTATTATTATTATTATTTGTACAAAACTTTGTAAGGTTCGCGTTTTAAAAAAAAGCAAATGAGCTATGGTGAGACAAGTAAAGAGTGTACCCAGGTATACTTCGGTATTGAGTACTCGGTAAAATTCATTGGTTACGTAAACTTTGGGAAAAATAACTTAATATTACATACACACACACACACATATATATATATATATATATTATTTTTAAAATATAATTATCCACTGACACGTGTTTCGTCGTCTACGACTCATCAGAGTGGCTGAATCTAGCGAAATTCGAAATCGGGGCCCCATGGTAAGAAGTTGGGAATAATTTTCACTTGTAACCAATTTGGTACCACCACATTCGGTTCATGATATATATTATTTTTTAAATTCCGAATTCGCATTTAGGTAAAAATGCACTTTCGTAAATAATTGAATTCATTAAAGACGTATCGGAAAAACAAAAACAAATAACATATACGTAAATCGCGATATATCCGAACAGTCAGTGAGGTGCACGAGGGGTAAGGGTTAAGGCTTCTTACCATGATGTCCCGATTTCGAATCTCGCTAGATTCAGCCACTCTGAAGAGTTGTAGACGATGAAACACGTTTCAGTGGATAATTAAATTTTAAAAATAATATATATATTCCGCTCCCTATGTGGGGGTACAAAATTGATTAAAGGGGAAATTATTCCCAACTTGCATGTAGGTAAAAATTCACTTTCCTAAATAATTGAATTCATTCAAGACGTATCGCAAAAAAAAAAATTAAATTATATATATATAGTATGTATGTATGTGTGTGGTTGTCATTACTGCCTATTTACAATTTCAAATATTTATATCTATTTAAAACTCAATAATTACTATTAAATATCATGTTTCTGTTTTTGCCATTCAGAAACGATGATAATAAATTAATAATTTATTAATTCCCGAAATCATCATGTGATAATTATATGTAAACGTGAGTTGTTCATAGACCGTATTGATATTCTTTTGTAGTATAAATATACATATTTACCGTTGCTTTTTTGATATCGTTACAGTTCTTTCCTGCGTACACACACTAACATATATATTTATGTATATAAATATATATGTATATATTTATGTATGTATATATGTATGTATAATATGAGAATAATGGAAATGTTATTTTGACTAAATAAAGAAATAAACGTGAACAAACCGTGTTATATGTTCATCAACGTTTCGTCTTTATTTCGCGATCTCCTCTGGAGGAATAAGATTATCATGATTAAGAAAACAAAAACACCTGCACAAATATTTGAATAAGTACCATGTTCACAGTGTGACGCTGTTCTATTTCAGAAACGGAAAAAGACGCTGGAAATTCAAAAAAGAAGGGGGTTTGCGTTGCTAAACGGAGATAGAGCGAGATGTTTAATAATGCCATATAGTCGTTTATATGTTTTTAAAATATATGAACGCAGTTGAGAATCTTTCTGGAAAAAATGTCTTTTAAAAATCAAATATAGTTGTGTAACAGAAATGAAATGAGTGTTTTATGTTATGTAATTTATTGGTTGAGATTATATGCATTAATTCTTGTAAGAGAGATTTTTATAGTTTCAGAAGTTTAACCTGTGTCTACAATTGTGTTCTTTTAATAAAAGTTTACGTATTTATGGCGTTACAGTACAGACACCTTCATGCTGCTTGATAGGGCTTTAATTTGCGATAAGCACTGATTCAAGAAGTCTCGCGATGGTTTTGAATTAAATATACCGATATTTGGTTGTCAAACGTAAAAGGTGTGATTGTGCTGCAATGAATCATAGACAAGTGCACTTAGAACATTGCTATTTCTTATATATATTTTATGGTCATTGGGCCTTTTTTTTCTAATTGACTTCTGGTTTCCCGCAACGTATCTATGGTGTGAGTAGAAATTTATGTAATCATTTTTGTGTGTACTTTTACGGTGGATTTTGGAGGATAGTTTATTATTAGATTTTATTATAAATATGCCTGAAAAATGTAATGTGATTATTTTCTCTTTCAGAGGTAAACTTTATGGAGGGTTTATAGATTCTAATTAATGTTATCTATGTGTGTGTTTTCAGGAGTAAAAATTAAAATATCTTCAATATATAAAAAATATATTGTATTTGGAGTTAATCTAAATTTGAAAGAACCAGATTGTAGGAATTCTAAGAAAAGACAGGCTAATTCTCCACTGAGAGACTTACGCTCAGAAGGAAATGTGTGTAGAAATCGTTATTGAATTGAAAATAGTAATTTCAGTTGTAAGTCTAATAATATTTTTAAAAGTGTTGGGAAGAAAAATGAAAGATAATATTCGATTTTTTTTTGTTTTGGTGTTTATAGAGAACATTTACGCACTTTTAATGATAAATTACTATATAATGATGTTATATCTATGCTTTGTATAGTTTTGTTATGTAGAATAATGTTTTTATCTTGTTGAGTAAATCTTCGGAGTTTTTACATGGGAGGTGCTGATAGTGCCCAGTAGTGGAGAAAAGATATTGGATATGATCCGTGCAATATTGTGTACTGTACTATAAAGGCCAGATATTATAGGGCGCTTAGGGACTACTCACACCATAATAACAAAATAAAAACAGGTATGATAATTGGTTTCTTCTCACATGCATTTAGAATTTGCAGTCCAGAATATCTGGACGATGAAATCACATACGTCACGAACACTTTGAAAATATTTGAAATATCCTACATATTTCATATAAAATGCTAAGCGAAACGCCATTCAAATATTTTGCAGGGTAAATAAACAAACATCAAATACACCAGAGTTTTCTCTCATAAACAGACATCTTCTCTTACCTACACACACCAATATTCTCTATATAAATAAAATAAACTCATTTTTCCCGTGGGAGTTTCACCATAATAGGCTTAAAAATCAAGACTTTGCATGCATATGTAATGTGCACAAAATGCAGCACATGATCTGCGGTGTGATATAGGCCTATAAACCTTAAACTTCCTCGATAACTGTACATTCCTATAGGTTTCCCGGTGAGAGTTCACTGCCAAAATCGCTAAGATTCGATGGAAGTTGCAGCATCTTTTATCTCTATCATATTCCTCCTTTTCCCGCTCCCCATTTACACCGCATCGGTTGCGTTCACAAGGAACATTACTATGAAACACCGGTTTGGAACCGTAAAAGATTATTTATGCCGTCTTTTTTTAATATCTTCATTCCCTGATTTATGCTTTCTGTTTTTACCCTAAATAAAAAAAATAAAAAATATAAAAAGAAAACGCGATTATTATTACTGTTTTCTTTTTGCTTTTTTTTAGTTAGTGTAAGACGAAACCTGCGGGAGTAACTAGTTCTTACTTCCGGTTTTAACGCCTCTAACCTTGAAATATAAATATACCTTTATTTATTATTGCTTGCAAATTAGCATTTATTTTACACAAAAAAATAATTCTTTACTGTTTATTATTACGACGCAACGATATTGTTAATTCACTTGCATTACTCTTAAATTAAAATTAAAACAAATAAATCCATTTAGAATTCGAGAAAACAAAAAAAACTCATTTAGAATTCGCTCACTGCGGAATTGATATTTGACCTAATAATACAATAATTTGCGATACGCTTAACAAACAATGCATTCCAATCATACAAATAACATAACAAACTTTAAGAAAAATATTAAAAACAAAAAAAAAAAACATCTCCAAAACAAACAAGTTTCCAATGTAGGAATATACAATACTCCTGGCCAAATTTGCCATCGTAGATACGTTAATGAAACCCAGCGTTGATTAGAAAAAATTCTCAATGGACATAAAGGAAGTATAAGAAATGGTAATTCTCTAAATGCATAATTCTCTCATCCATTCCAGCATAAACATATCTTTGATTTTAAACAAACAAAAATAGTTAAATTCATTTCATAACAGCCGCACCGGAGACTTCATATATCAACGCTTACTGCAACTATTAAACAACGTGGAGGTGTCTATAATGTAGCGACATTAATAAGTAAACTTTTATTAAAAGAACATAATTTAATTGTAGGCACAAGAAACACTCTAAAACTATAGAAATAATTCCTATAATAATTAATACAAAACATAATTACATAACAAAAACACACTCATTAAATTTCTTTTACACACCTATATTTTAATTTTAACGGACATTTTTCCAGAAAGAATATTAACTGCGTTTATACCTTTTTAACATTGGCGACTATATGACGTTATTAGAAATGTCTTTCTTTAACAACTCAAGCACCGATCTTTATTTTATATTTCCGACGTCTTTCTTCTTTTACTTTAATAGAACAGCGTCACACTGTGCACATGATTTTTTTAAAAAATATTTGTACTGTGTTTTTGTTTTAATAATTTTATTCATCTAGAGGAAGACTCGAAACGTTGATGGACACATAACTCGATTTCTTCCTTTTAATTTCTGTATATATATATATATATATATATATATATATATATATATATATATATATATATATATATAATTTATAATTCAAATATAAAATATATACATATAGATATGTATATATACATACATATGTATATAATATAAAATAAAAATAATTATTATATATTATATATATTATGTATTGTTCCACTCTGCCCGACCACGCGTTGCTGTGGCTTAATCGAAATGAAAACAATTCAGACGGTTGTGGAAATACCGCCCTCTTTCCACACAGGCCACCTGTTTTTTTTCTTTTATCACGTTAATCTCATCGATTTCAAACGTAATACTCAGAAGATTAAAGAAAATAAAGTGTTTAAGTCTGATGACTGTTTTTTGTAAATGTTACAAATGGAAATAACCTGATACAATGTCCGCTAAAAAAGACTTCGGGCCCATTAAACCAGAAACTCGAAATGAAATGAAACGTAAATTATTTATTTATTTGTTTAAGTATCATTATTATTATTATTGGCTCACAAGGAGCTTTCAAACAGGTCTTCACAGATCTTTCCCTGAAAATTATTATTATTATTATTATTATTATTATTATTATTATTATTATTATTATTATTATTGCTGGTTTTGTTATTGCTATCCTTCTTCCTAAAACAAAATTGTTACGTGTAGTATTTATCCATGTATACCTGGTAAGATTACCATTTCGGATTCTCCTGACCGTTTTGTCTTCCAATTTTTCAATTGCTAAAATTTTAATCACCTGATTACGTCGTAGCGGCAATAAAATAAACAAATGTATTAAAATCACTGTATTGATACTTATGCACTTCTGCTACCGAGCTGGCAGGTGTTTTGTAACTATTCTGCGCTTTCAACAAACTAAACAATACGCTTGAATTCATATATAGGAATAATCATTTCATGGTATATATTCTTGGTGGTGGTGGGATTGACCTAACGAGGTAAATAGCCGTTTGAATAAATTCACAATGATTTAAATTTAAAATTATTTACAAAAAATATTTTCAGTTGCGTGCACTTATGTTACCGAACTGGCGAGTGTTTTGAAACTATCCTGTACTTTCACTTAACAAGTTAATTACAAAACGATATTGTAAAACTTTAATTTAACTGAAAAATATTATTTTAAAAAATAGCACACTAATATAAGTTAATAAACACCACTTCGTGTGACAAATTTATATTCCAAAGGACCGTTTGAATATACTCACAAAGAGTTAAATTTAAAGTTGTGTCGGATTATTTAAAAAAAAATAATACTTTTAATTTTACGTTCAGTTGCCCTTGTGTTGTATTCCTTCAATTTTTAATAATATCAAAATCATGAATGATGTCACATGTATTTTGACAGTTGCTCTTTATTTTATTATTTTATTTACTACCGCAATCACGTGAATATGATTTTAGCAGACAAAAAACTGGGAGTCAGAAGGATCAGGACAACCCCATTTCATTAGTTTTCTTACTGAAATCAAATATAATTGTTCATTAGTTTATTTTTTCCATGCATACGTCACTATAATTCACCAAAAATGAAACGAAATAAAAAAAAAGAATACAACACCGAAACTGTAAATATAATTATACGTTGGTTCTCGGTCCAAGGCTGAACGAGTAGTATATGTTATAATGCTGCACTATCATGTTAACACAATGAATACCTACAAAGAATATCTACAAAGAAAACACACACACAAGCACACAAACATACTCAAGACAAACACATTTGCACTCAAGCAATAAAATCAAACATAACCACCAACACACACATGCCGAAGTTTAGGCGGCTTGATGAGTTTTTTGGTACCCACACATACGAACACACACATGTACACAAACACGCACTCAATTAAGCAAAACCAAACACCCCAAACACACATGTATGTATGCGCCGTTGTGTATATGCACAAACACGCGTGCGCATTTTTGCGGCCTGTTATTTTCATGTTATTTTCAGACACACATACACACACACACCCACACAAGTAAACAAATACACACACACACACGTACACGCATATATAAGTGTATAAACACAAACACACGCATGCGGAATTTTATGCGGCCTAATTATTTAATGACATACACACACAGCAACGCTGCGATTGTTTAATGTGTAAATACATGTACAATACGTTGTCATTGTGGTTAATTCCATATATCATGAGCCAAAGGATTCTCCGTCGTATGAATCTAATCTGAAGAGGCCATATTGAAATATGAGTAAGCGTTCGGTTTTCAGATAAGGATTTAGAGGCGGTGAAGTTTACATTACAAAAAATCACAGAAAAGTATTTTATTATGAAGCATATTGTTAATTACAGAGATTAATATTTTGCGTTTATAATGCAATTCTATTTTGGGCATATGGCTCCTACGCTTTGGCGAATATGGGGTAATCTACAGGTCAAATATAAACAAATTCTACGCATAAAATTAGTCTGTATTTTAACTTTAAACCCTCGATGTTCGTCTTTTGCGTGATCTAGTTTTTCTATTTTATCACCTGAGATTTATAGTGTTAAACTTCCGTAAGGCAATTCATCTACATATAGTAAATAGTACGGACTTCGTGCCCAGTTGACAGTTGTAATTCGTGAAATTATTCGTTCATTATTTTTTTTTTTTTAAATGATGTTCCAAATAAATTTGCATACGCTTTCAAGTATTGCCAAACAAAAAAAAAATCCAAAACAACCAGTAATTGTCTAATCTTAAATAAAAATTAGAGGTGTCTAATGAAAGTGTGTTGCTTCTAAATATCATATATATATATATATATATATATATATATATATATATATATATATATATATATACATATATATATACATATATATATATATATATATTTATATATATAATCATACAAATACGATAGAGTGTTAATATATTGTTGTGGCAGTTTTAGCTGTTTAGAACTGATTTAAAGCTTCACCACGCACACATTTTTCGACCAACTTTGAAACAATTAGTACAGGGTATACACTACATTTTCAGCTATATTGTGATTTTTTTTTTAATTTGTTCAGTAAAACAGAATTTATGATGAATTAAGTGGTGTTAAAAATTTTAATATAACATAAGGTGGGCAACGACGTAATCATGACTGATTTCCATAGATACCGCGTCGCTTCATCTAGTACTGTTGCTTAGAATTCACTGCTGTCGCGAAAAATTAAATAAATGTAACGGACCGAATTAGAAAATGAAAGTGAGATAATTGGGAGGATTTTCTTGAAAGCAAACGAGTGCCGTACATTGTTACTACATATTTGTATTTTACGTTTATTGGGTAAGAAATAAGCCTAAAGAACTAGCGAAATTATTGAAAGAATGGAATTATCATCTCGTACTCAATAATATCTCTATAAACAACCAAAATAGTGCATATATATGTGTATGCATGTACATATATATATATATATATATATATATATATATATATATATATATATATATATACATATATATATATATATGCATATAATATACATGTGTGTTGTTCTCTGTTTAATTATATGTGTGTTTGTATTATAATCTTAATATACTTAGTCAATGACACGGTAATTAACGATGTAATATTACACTATTGTTTACGTCGATTGAAAGGTGATCGTACTTTCTTCATATAAAACAATCTCAGCTAAATTTAATTGCAATATAATTATTTAATATAATTAGTCTGAGGTTTCTAAAACTATTACGAATAATTACGTTCGGCTTTGTTTTAAATTAATAAAGATCCCGAACAAGCGTAAAACATTTTATGCGGTATTGAATTTAGTCTGGCTTAATTCACACAAGATCTGCCAAGAGAATTGGCTAACTGATGTGTTATAGCAACAATTACAACGTCCTAATGAGTTTCAGTAAAAAAGGGACAAGAAACTATAAGAAACTCAAACTAAAATTAAATTTAATGCACAGAGTAATAATGTATTCTAATATATAAAGCATTTTAACTTTCCTATACTTCAGAACCATTATTAAATAATTGAGACAAAAATGTAATAACTGGATGAAGACTATTCGCATTTGTACCGCTATATAAACAGTTCGGCATACCCACATAGAGCGTGTATAAGATTAATATTTCCTAGAATTCTATGTATTCACAACTAATGTTTATATTAAATGGTTTACATGAAACACGTCAGCGTGCATGCTTTAACAGTCTTTTATTTAGATTTAACGTGTACATTATTAGGTTATTCATTTTTTAGTCCATGATTACATCGACATGATAATTCGACGATAAATCTGGAATTATAAATGATAAATCTATGATAATTATAAGTGATAAATCTATGACAATTATAAATGATAAATCTATGATAATAATAAATGATAAATCTACGATAATTATAAATGATAAATCTATGATAATTATAAATGATAAATCTACGATAATTATAAAGGATAATCTATGATAATTATAAATGTTAAATCTATGACAATTATAAATGATAAATCTATGACAATTATAAATGATAAATCTATGATAATAAGAAATGATAAATCGATGATAATAATAACTGATAAATCTATGACAATTATAAATGATAAATCTATGATAATAATAAGTGATAAATCTATGATAATTATAAATGATAAGTCTATGATAATTATAAATGATAAATCTATGATAATAATAAGTGATAAATCTATGATAATTATAAATGATAAATCTATGATAATTATAAATGATAAATCTATGATAATTATAAATGATAAATCTATGATAATTATAAATGATAAATCTATGATAATAATAAATGATAAATCTATGATAATTATAAATGATAAACAATGATAAGTCTGAAATTAATAATCAGGCTTAATGATAAATGACAAGAAGTGCAACAAAAAGATATGCATATCTGTCAAGAATCATCTATATTCAGCTTGAAAGTTCTTAAAAGAATAATAAAAATAATCGGTTTGTTCGTGAGTGCAAAAGTTTCAAAAAATTACATCGAAAGAGAAAGTAAATTCGTTGTATCTCTATTAATGAAAACTTAATATGGAAATGAATTTTTAAACCTTTAGTATTTTGAAGCATAAAAAAGTATCTGCGAATTATCGGGTCTAAGGTTATATATTACCATCAACTTTCGAAAAATCTCGCAAAAATAGATATGCTCGCCTTGTAAAATCGTTTTTAATATAAGAACAAATGACTAACACGTAATAAAATGGTAAACATCTTTCTAAAAAAACAAGAAAATCATAGAGATTAATGTTCTATGTCAATTCGACTCATGTATATTTTAAGATTTTTAAAGATATGCATTTATTTTATTGGAATGCAATCTTTATTTGATTATTCATATAATCTCTCTATAGAAACTCGTTATTACGTAAAACATTCGACACTATACGAAAGTAACATGTAAAGTCCTTTGTATCCCGTTTACACACACAATTTCTAGCTAATACTGCGGCGTGTTTTCGAGCTAAAATACCCACTCTTTGTTCTTGCTGAATAAATATTGTAACTTATCTGCCTCGTCTTATTCTGTCAAATACTTAATCCCTGACAGTTAGTAGCATATATTTTCCTTTCTTATCATTTTCTACTTCTGTTGAACCCGTAATAAGCGTATTTGTACCTAACTTTACATAGTGACGTGCCAGTGGTGAATTATTCGACTTCTAAAATCCATTAAATTTTATAGATATTAAGTTAAAGCGAACTAAATTTACAGTAAGGCCCCTGAAATCTTTACATGGAAAAATGAAGGAATAGCCGACAATCATTAAAATAACAGACACTCGCTATTCGAATGAATAGTTCATATTCTTCGAACACTGGCAATTCCATTCGTCTTGTCGCTTTTATCGGAGCTTATCTAAGCAATACCTTATTCTGATACATGGTTTCATAGTTTATCTTTTTTGTACTCCTTATTTCAATATAAGAACATTACTTAAGTAACTCATTAAACATACCGATCCTAAACGAAGACGCACTCCATAACACTCCACAACAGGCCGATTCTTTGCACAATGCTCCTGTTCTTCCGTCCGCTTGGCACCAGTTCCCGATTTTCTCGAATTCATTAGTTACTCCACTCTCAGAACATTGGTTTCGTTTTATCCTTGATCTTCGTACACAAATCACTGCTCTTACGCCTATTGTATTTACACTGGCACATTTTTAATACAAACTGCTACTACTATTTTCCTTCTTAGAAATGTTTTTGTTATTCTTGTTCTTATAACTGTTGTTGATATTATTGTTAGTCGTAATACTAATAACAAAGCTAAAGAAATACTTACGCGGATAACGATATATTTTTATACTTAAAGTTACATTTAAGTTTCTTATTTTGTCCGTGCACTTTTAATCGCAACGCGAACACATTTTGTGTCTTCACCACCAACAAAATATATCATTCATTCGCAGTTCCGTTACATGTAAACATGGACTTGTAATTGAGTATCCCATCTAGTTATACCATGGTTCGTAATTTTCCCTCTTTTTAATGTAAGTGATGCATACAGCGTCGATTGGGCTTTATTGTTGTTTTTGTTGGAAGGTGTAGTGGAGGTGATATTAGTGTTAGTAAAATTGCTACGGACAATCTTATTTTTTACAAATTTTATTTATAAAAACTATGACATAATTTAATACAAAACGTCTACAACTCGATTATTTCATGTCGAACCACTCACTGCTTATATTACAACTATATTTTTTATCATTATTGTTATGAATATTTACATAATAGTTAGGATAATGTTTAATATTATTCCTTATTATGGGTGTTGCTGTTGTTATCGTTTTTTTGGGGGGAAGGGGTAAGAAGTACGAGCATTGTTGTTACTTTTATTAATAGCACTGTTTTTATTGTGTACATACTCCTGCTTTCTTTTTGCACTGCAATTCAGTGGCATTAAGCATCCACGGCGTCCAGTCCAATTCGCAATTATCCAGTGGATGTCTTAGTGATTTCTTTCCTCAGTATTTTCATCCTCTTGCGCCGTTCTCCGCTATTCAAAGCTCAAACTATAGCTTTATTATACCATTATTATTGGTGTTGTAGTAGTAGTAGTAGTAGTAGTAGTAGTAGTAGTAGTAGTGTCATTATTGATATTGTTACAGTTGTCTTTGTTTTTGCCGGTAGTGCTTGTGAATTTAGTATTGTTATTATAGCTAGTAATTTTACTTTTCTAGATTCTTCATATTCTTCGTTCTTCTTATATCATTCCATATCTCTTTAATTCTTCTTCTTATTATTATTATTATTATTATTATTAGTAGTAGTAGTAGTAGTAGTAGTAGTAGTAGTATTAGTAGTATTAGTAGTAGTAGAAGTAGTATGAGTAGTAGTTGTAGTAGTCACATCATAATTCACGTTGGCACATTGGTTCCCGAAAGATCACCGAACGTAAGCAACGGTCAGCACAAAAAAGTTGGTAAACATTTCCAAACTGCATTGGGTGCTTATTTTGTCATTGTTTCCAGTTGTCTGCCACCTGTCCTTGCCATTAGACTCAAGCAGTGCAGATTAATTAGTGTGGTTGTGGAGTGCTCAACCGTTGTCTCACGCACAGCTATTCTTAGAGTGTATATCGATTGTCACTTATTGGAGGTATTGCACTAGCAGTGGTAGTAGTGGTAGGGTTGGATACTTTATTGTTTGTATTCTATTTATTTTTTCACTATTTTAATTATTTCTACTATTGGCTCTATTACTATTCCAATAGATATTACGCTTCCTTGTCATATTCCTATTAACATTATTATTTCTGCTATTGCCAATGCTCTTGTTAAAATTGTTCGTATGCTTATTTTTTTTACTGTTATTAATACAAGTCTTTATCTTCAGTATTTTTATTTCCTTAGTTAATGTTATTAATATTACTTTTATCACTATCAGAATTTGATCATATTTTTCCAGTATGACTTTTATCATTTATACCATTATTATTCTTTTTATTCTTACTGGTATCAATTTCGTTATTACTAGAAGTAGTAAAATTATGATTTGTATTATTATTATTACTGATCTTCGTATAAATATTGCTAGCATTCCTATCAGACAGTAATAGCCATCATCTAAATCTTGCTTGGGTTGAGCATTGAATTTTTCTAATTTACTATGAATTATCGGGCAACACCGAGCAACATGCAGCTAAGTAGTACATAAAAAATACATAAAAGTGGAGATTGAAAGTTCCAGTGATGCGAGAATTATCTGTGTCTTCGTTTTTTTTTCATGGAAATGGAAAGGTCACTAACGACATAAGGAAAGTCCATGAGAGTATGAAAATTCACAAGCAAACACCAATCTCATGTAAATCTCCGTTTGAGTTTTTGCAACTCTTGAAGGTAGATGTCGACGTCATCCAACATAAAACGCCTGGATGCCCAAATTGGTCACTCATCTTGCTCAACGTTGCTTTTTGTTTTACTCATGTCCCCCTTACAAAGCATATCGCCACTTGGACGTAAGGGGCAACTATTCGGGGCCATATCTAGAGAGGATTAACAGGCTATTTGTTTATGTTACATTTAAACTTCTGCATATCTGTACAACCAAGGAAACAGCCAACAGGAAGGGAATTACAAAGCTAGTTATTTGAGGGATGGCATATCAACAGTGAAGGGGCGAGATCTTATTGCTAACCGGGTTTGTCGGGGATATGTGCTTGGAAGGAATGCAAGTGAAACGCGTTCATCAGAACACATTCCTATAATATATTTGTAAAATAGGCACAATTATGCAAGATTGCGGCGATGGAGAAGGGGCTGGTGCCTTGTTGATAAGGTGGGACCGATTAGATTGACAACTCTTTTTTTGGAACTTATTCTAGAGGGAGAGACATCTGGTAGATGGCTCACTCCAGATGTGGCAACAATACTCCATGATGGGCGAATGGTGGCCTTGCAGAGCTACATGATACTTTCAGAAGTGAGTAGTCTTCAAACTCGATGGAGAGAACACACCTTTTTTACAGCAACCTTTGCAATGTCCTCTATGAATTTGTTCCCAGTTCATATTG
>NC_136490.1:108976792-108984292 GCF_053919585.1 Euprymna scolopes
TTATCCACTCTAGGATGCGTCAGTAGAGTGGATGAAACGCCGAATATTCAGTGCAGCTTAATCGCCATATATATTTTATAAATTACTATAAATATATATATATATATATATATATATATATATATATATATACATATATATATAAACGACATTACTTTTGCACCAACCTATTATATGTACATACAAATATATGCATATGAATCCTTGTATATACATATACACGTATATAAACACACACACAAATATATATATATACATATATATATATATATATACATATATATATATATATATATATATATATATATATATATATATATATATATATATATATATATAAATACACCCACACACACACAAAAGGTTAACTGGACACCTACACACTCATTTAAAGCATGGCGTAACAAAAGAAAAAATTAGCCAGTCTAAAATTCCCGCTTTCTTCACTCGGTAAATATAATAAAGTACGGTCAAATTATAAATTTTGGTTATTTGTGGAGACATCTATTTTACCTTCGTATAATGTAGGCCACATTCATATATCAGGGCTCATTTTGCTGAACACTGCAGATAATTTTTTCTCCAGGTTTTTTCAGGTTAGTACTTTCTCAGTTTGAAATAAGCTTAAAAATTTGCAATAGGAATTTTTTATCAAGCAAATGCAGTAATTATTTCAGTAAATTTTAAGAGATTTTGATTAAAGGAAGGAGAAAAAACGTATATATATATATATATATATATATATATATATATATATATATATATATATATGCTTTCTTTTTGAGAGTAAGACTGAGAAGGGAGACAATTCTGTATATCATTTAAAGTACTCAAATCAGCAGCAACTCAGTAAGCTGTAGATTACTTGTGAACTAACATTTTGAAAATAAGGAAAGATTGTTTTGTATCACAATGGTATGCTACCTTGAATTCGAGAAATTAACTACTAAAATTTCTATTGCTTGACAAATTACTTCCTTCTTGTCACTAGCTGTATATATTCTTTTTGCTAATCGATATCTCCACAATCACTGAACGCTTGGATTATTATTTATCTTTTTATTTACAGATACAATATAATTTAGTGGAAATGAACGTTGACACATAGCCTGTTATGAATAAACAGCTTTTAATATCCATGAGTAATTATCTTATATTTCATTACTTTAGGTTAATCTTATATATATATATATATATATATCGCTTTAGAACTATAGATCCTCCTGATGACGTGATGTCTTATGAATGGAGAATTTCCCTAAAACTGGAGGCGATTGGCTATTGGTAAGTATTGTTGCAAATAATTATTTGCTCAGTGTATTGGTAATGATTTCAGTAATACGTTAACGCATAAGGTTGTAGAGCAATTTGTTTTGCTTTACTTTCTCGCTAATGTAATACTCGCCACTTCTTAGCGTGGGCATCATAATACATATATTAAGTACAATACAATAATTGATAGAGAATTTGGGCTATAATGGTAAATGCGTAATTTGCATGGATTAAATTTTAATATTCAAACGTATTTAACGACCAGACCGGCCTAGGTTGCCTGTTAGTATATATATATATATATATATATATATATATATATATATATATATATATATATATATATATGTGTGTGTGTGTGTGTGTGTGTGTGTGTGTGTGTGTGTTTTATTTTTTTATTACCGTATCTTTCTGTTAAGTTACATTATTGTTTCAGCTACTTGGCCGTTTTTTTTGGACCGTCTGTAGCATCTCCAGACTTTTACAGAAACCGGGTTTCTGTAAAAGTCAGAGGATGCTACAGACGGCCAAAAAAAACGGCCGGGTAGCTGAAACAATAATGTAACTTAACAGAAATATACGGTAATACAAAATAAAACGCATATTTGCTCTACAACAGTATTGAGCCCTTTCTTAAGTTTTTATTTAATTACCACTTCCACTATATATATATATATATATATATGTATGTATGTATATATATATATATATATATATATATATATATATATATATATATATATATATATATATATATGTATGTGTGTGTTTGCGTGCGTGTAAATTTGGGGGTCTGTGTATTGATATTCACATTAAAACCCAATTTTGTATTTACTTAAAACGGGAATACAGCTTCTTTATATATGATTCGTGGGAGTGCATTCATCTACTAATTATCTATCGAATTTGCATATTAGTTTAAGCATTAATTTTAATTAAGTCTGTATTAGTTTTTCTGTTTTATTATGGGATGATTACCTTTAGTTAACTATTACGTATAATTATTTTCATGCAGATTATCTACATGAATCATACTTGCGAAATAATTGCGAAAGCGGTATGACAGACACACATTTCTTTCTCTATATATTTACGTATGCGTATATATATATATATATATATATATATATAAATATATATACATACACACACATATATATACATATATATATATATATATATATTTGTTTAAAAATGTTTGCGTAGCAAACTCCTCTGTCGAGTTTAGATTTACAGACGTTAAATTTAATATATAGATCATTCGAACCAATGCGAAACATTATATTTAACATTTAGCCGGGAATATCGATCTAAAAGTGTAAAATCATTTTTAAAAGTGGAATTTTCCTGGTGAAAGTTTTACAGAGACATTACAAATATGCATGCGTAGTAGCTATTTGTTTATGTTTTAATTTTTAATCTCGCAGTAAACATATCTTCATAGCTATGACGTTTACGTAAAAAAAAACAAAAATAAAAAAAAATCGTAAGCTAAACGGATTTTTTTCGATCTCGGTGATGTTTTCAACTTTTAAATCATTACTAGAAATTGGGTCCAATAAAATGTGCTAAGTGTGTTTTACGACGGGCCAAGCGCCCTGCACACACACACACACACACACACACACACACACACACATACACACACACACATACACACACACCCACACACACACACACACACATCTAAATGTGTAAGAGTGTCACTAATTTTCTTCTACACTATTTTTCTCGTCCCCACTATATAAAAAAAACCCAGATCGGTGTTGAAAAGGAACTATAACATTGGGAAATTAGATAAATACTAACGGAAAGAGAACATCAGTAAACAATGACATCGTTGTCAGCCTGTTATGTTCACATGCCCCTCAATCGTTTTCTGTGAACAAATGTAAAGAAATGCAGGCAAGTAACAACAAACTGTAACTGAAATAAAATCTTACAGAAAAAAAAGTAATTGTAATGTCACCTTTCTTTTCGCGGGTTTTATAGCTTCTCACTGTCTCTATTCTAAAATGGGGGAATGATTACATCACTTTGTTAATAAATTGATAGCGACGGAAACACGACGCATTTTTATCCTGAGCCCCCCAAATCAACAGAGATTATACCATTTCTGTGATGATCCGGTTCCTGTTTGTTTTGCGGTAGGAGTTTGGTTCTGTGAAGTTCTAGGAGGTTTACCCTCCCAGGCATTGACTTCTCTCTTTGAAAAGGGTTTAGTTTATTGCTGATTACCGAAGTTCCTTTACCCGGAATGCTGGCGAGGTTGCCCAGGCATATTTTGCAGGTCAGGGTGCCCCTCTTGTGGGGCGCTTACTTTTCAACCCCACTTCCCCACATTGGTGTCTAAGTTCTTGGCGTGGGATAGAGTTAAACCAAATTAAAGACGTAGTTTTGTATCAGAAGATTGTTAGCAATGCATTTATGGTTTATATTATAGGCACAAATTCTCAAAGAGGTTACCCCTTTGGTGGGTTGATTGCAATTTCGGCTCATTAGAAGTATTAAAATTGACGGTTGTTTTAAAAAATAAATTAATTGTAATATGTATATATATATATATATATATATATATATATATATATATATATATGTATATATATATATGCCATATATTTGTTGAAATGTAAATACATAGAAAAATAAAAGATAGAAACAGTGATTAACTCTACTTCAGCAGAATTATATATAATTGATATTCTTTCTGTATAATCCGTGAGAATACATCAGGTTTCACCCATTCTTACTGAGAGAAGAAGGTTACATTAGATATTCTCGCACATACGGCTGACAGTTCTATATGACACCGGTTGAAAATCCTGTAAAATTACAATACGTACAATAGAAATACTTTATTAATCCCAATATTATTATTATATATCTCATCTCCTGGAGATGATATAAATAAAATACCACATGTCAGTAATAAAGTGATCTTCCCAGATTTCGCCTCTGTTCTTTGAGAAGGGGTTAGTTTATTGGTAATCGCCTGGGACGTCCTTACCGGGATATTTCAACAGGGCTGACCAGGCCTGTTTTTGCAGGTCAAGGTGACATTTTTTCAGGAGGAGCTTTCCTCTTGATCTAAAATCTATAATTCAAATTACCGATAATAAACCATCCAACAAGAGATCATCGGGGTCTAAACGTGGACATTTCTTCACCAAACACTTGATCAATTAAATTTAAACTGATTTTCATGAGAAAAAACTTCGGGCCATTATATGTTTCTTCTTTAAACAAAAGCGCATCGAAGAAAATGAGAGTACAATACGTTTTGTTCTACTTAAATTTATTTTCTATATGCATTTACATTCTGTGAATTCTTACCCATGGAGTACCAATTTGTCAGATCTGACATAAAGATAAATATTTGAAAAAAGAAAATGGTCGATTAATGACTAGCTATCAATGAAACACCTTTACAATTAGTGTAACTACTATCAAATTATTTATAATTAATCCTTAATATCTAACTGAATTTATGTTTAGAAGTACCTGCTAATCCTGTATATAAAATTATCTTCTGCGTTCGAAATTATGAAAATGCGTTACTTAAATGAACTCCTTGAAAATGGTATTACCATGAAAATCATTTTTTTAATATAAACGTTATTTCTCTGTTTATAAAATTTAAATAAAAATAATTGATTAATGAAAACCACGACATAAAAATTAAACTAATTTATATACTTGATAAACACATGGAATATATTTATTAGTAGATTTTTTGGGTAGACACCGGAAAATACTCGCGTTGCCTTACTATTTCTGTCATGTTGTTCCTTTTGCTTTTGTACACTAATAATTAAATCAAACAAGTTACATTTATATTCAGCTCCTTATTTTTAACTGCTATTTAATCTTAATGATAATTATTATTGATAGTTTATATATATATATATATATATATGTATATATACATGAACATATATATACATATATATATATATAAATGTATATATATATATATATACATATGTATATATACGAGATAAGACACTGATAGAATTCAGATGAAAACTCCTGATAGATATTACTTGAAGTAATACTTTCAATGAGATCCTAGCCAAAAAGGAAAAGCTCAATATTTAAGAATTGAGCAATATATAAGTTTCGTGGTTAAATCTTAAATTCGGGGAAAAAACATATAGAGACATAGGAAATTAAAATAACCCCTTCTATATATTCCTTTTGTCAAACAATAAATTATTAAATCGAATATATGTCTCTATATCTTGTTTATTCACAATTTAAAATTTAACCACGAAACGTAAACATATATATATATATATATATATATATATATATATATATATATATATATATATATATATATATATATATATATGGAAGCTAGGAATTTGGAAAATGATCCGAGAACTATTAAACTATCAAAAACTACATAGTTTTATTCATTTGCTCTAAAACATAATTGTTTAGTTTTTGACTTACCTTTAATCACAATGTTTAAACGAATGTTCAGTGTAATTTATTATATACTTTACAATATCTATTTTGAACTAAATACATAACCGACCGGAAGTGGACAAAGGCATACTACGCAGAAAACAATTTCTCGGACATATTTCCGCTCTAATTATTTACATTTATTTTAGCATTACTCTCGATATTTATTAAGACTTATTAACTATAAACGTAAAAATAAGTTTGCTTTAAAATTTCTTTACATTATTATTTTTATTTATTATAAGGTATAGATCACAAAAGTAGGATACACAACAGACTTTGTGTAAAATTATGAAGACTATTTGTTTATAATTAATTCATGCAAATGATAGAAATGATTGTCAGTATAATTTACTCGTACTCATCTTGCGTAAGCTTACTTTCGAATATAAAATCCACAAGTACACAAGAAAATTCAATTTTAAACCCTCAACTTGTATTGTAAAATATACAACGAGTATAATCAGCTGCTTACAATATAGTTTTTGTTCTGAGTTGCTTTTAACTACACGGGTGTTCAGTGGAAAATACCACTTCCCGTACAAAAATATGTAGACACTATACAGTTATTATAATAACAAAAAGTATACAACAATATATGTGAGAATGAAAATAAAACAATATATATATATATATATATATATATATATATATATATATAATATATGAGAGAGATGTATATATATATATATATAAAGATATGATGAATACTGAACGAATATAAGAAGGACTAATAGTGAATATTGTTGCTTATTTCGTTGTTTTTATAAAAGGATCGTTTAACGTTTCTCTTGTAAATTACGAGCCAGCATTGTTCCAATACCAAAAGTTGTGTTCGTGAATTCGTAACCCTTTATACTCATGTAATAATTATAAACATTGAATTCAGAATATTAGTGTTTTAATTGTCAGACTTCTACAATTAGGAATTGTTTGTAGACATTAGAAAAATGTCCAAATGTTGACGATAACACATATCTGATATTATGTATTGCTAATTAATAATTAAACCAAATGCAACTCTGAGTAATGCACTTTAGTATAATGTGCCTCAAATATTAGATCACTAACGTATAAACACATTAATAATAAAAATACCAATTATAATATATATATATATATATATATATATATATATATATATATATATATATATGTGCTAGCAAAAGTATCTGTCTTTGACTGGGTTCAAAAATGGACTCTGATTTACGAACGTATGATAGGTTATGAAAAGCAAGGGGTGTAAAGAGATAGCTTCGAATTTGGGGTATCAAAACCAAAGCAAAATATGATGAAACAAAAATAAAGATAAGCCCCATAATTTATTATACTATACCTGTTCACACTGAAACATTATCACAATATTCTGTGGATCTATATTAAAACACTTTGTAAAACTTTGTGACATATTTCCATTCTATGGAGGTCAGGCGCGCACGAACACCCAATAATTTTATTGTACCATATTTCTTCAAACTGAACCATAATCATCAAAGTATACTAACGCAGATAGATCTGAAAAGTCTTTATTAAAGTTTGTCCTTATTTCCATTCCATGGAGACCAGGCGCAAACGCTGCCCTCACAATTTGTGTCTGATCACGAATAGGCTCCTATATGGTTGACTGTTATATAAAACTGATCACATATAATGATAGAACATGTATCGAGACACAGAAATTAGTATGTTTGATCTGGTATAATGATGAGTCATTAAAATTGTGGGATCTACGTACGCGCTTGGTCCACAAAGTAT
>NC_136490.1:108986792-109001792 GCF_053919585.1 Euprymna scolopes
TTATATGTTAACTGTATAATTAGGATATTTGTTTCTTTGCTTACACACTTAATGGCGCGCTCCATAAAAGAATTTCTATTGTGTTTTACCATTGGCGATGCTCGGGCATATTGCTGGGTGTCAAATATTTATCTTTAAATGAGAGAAGGAGAAAGGAAATCTCATTAGACGATCACTGACCCAATGAACATCAATATGAAAACGGCCGCACCCACACACCACATACATACATAAGTGTGTACCCCACACACTCAAACATATATATATATATATATATATATATATATACATATATATATAATATATATATACACATATATACACACATATATGTATATATGTGTGTGTACACACACACACACTTATATATATATACATATACATATATATATATATATATATATATATATATATATATATATATATACATCCACATCCATACACACACATACACGGGCAGACAAACACACATATATATATATATATGTTGTGAAATAGATTTCATACTCATTACTCTTAGTGTTAATGACCATATTTATTAAGATTGTTTGTGTAGGTTAATATTGCATTACAAAAAAAAATATTTACAATATTATCAGTATAAGCACCGAACTGAAGTATACTATGCATTTTACGAATTAGAAAATATAATTCGAACCCTTGCCTCGTATAGAGCGTTTAATTACATTTTTGAAATATTTGATTATCTTCATTTAGATTTCGTAATGTTCTAAAATTATCATGAATCAAAGTGCAAATTTAATAGCGTTACATCCTTACTCTACATATTTGATTAAGAAAAAAACTATCAGTTCAACATTACATAAATCAACAGATAAATAGATAATGTGTAGATGGGTTTCGAGACTGAGCCGAGAATGTATGCGTAGGAATAATTATTTAGGGAATAGGACGCAAGAAGGGTTAAACAAGTACCGACAATAGACAAGGCCTGCTGTGAAAATGACGTCACAGGCAACGTAAGCAAAATCTGTCGAGTAGGCATATCGTCAATAATGAAAATCACCTTTCTAAAAGATTTGAAAACACTTTTTTTTTCTATATAAAGGGAAAGGCAAAATGGAGGCGAATTATACTTTTATTTAACATTATCCAATATTGATGAAACAAAAAACTAACAAGAAATTCATAAAAAGGAGTTGTACTTTATTACTGCATTTATAGTTACACATATATGTGTACGTGTGTTTTTATGTGTGTGTGTATATATATATGTGTGTGTGTGAGTGGGTGTGTATGTACACACATATATATTTGTATATACGCATGTGTGTATATATATGTGGGTGTGTGTGTGAAATTACTGCATCTAAAAATGACAATTTTTCAAAATACTGACTGAATTTTGTATACTATTAAATGAGCTTACTTTAAAAATTCTCCTGAAAATATTTGTTTTACAATTTACAAAACTAAACAGTAATAACATGAAATTTGTAATTCTCTATTTCGAAAATATAATTAATCAAGGTAAAAAAAACAACTTATTTTTTATATTAAAACATGTTAAATACCGTTGTCTATCGAAAAATAAATATAACCAAAATATTAATCAACTTCAGTGCTCGAGGCAACATTGCCCATTTTAGCCACACGCAGACAGAAAATATACAAGGATGCTAAAGAGCCTGTTTAGCCTTAAGATACTGCTACGTCATGCATCACCGTATTCTACAGTTTAATGGCCTCTCCTCTCAGTCACCAAAGCTAAACACAATAAATTTACGGAAAATAGTTTAAATAAACATTATGTTTTTATTCACCCATTAAAAGCTGAGTAAATGCCTGAAGCCACCCCTTCGTTGCAAAATATTAGAAAATGCAAGTCGAATAAGAGGAACAAAATCAAACTACTCCCTGTTCTATGAATATATTTTCCTACGTGCTTTTGTTAGATTTACTGACGTAACAAACAGTGTACGAAAATTTAAAGATAGACCTATCTTTTAATTGAACGTTACCAAACTTCCCTGACAAAAAAAAATTCGCCACGTGGGTTTGATATCTCATTTTTATGAATGAGATTCTAACACATATAATCGGGTGTAAAATATTGAAAACGCGACTATTCATGTACGAACAATTTGTTGAAACAAATATGAGTGTGTATCTGTATGTTTAAGTGACTGAAATTATCACTGGACGCACGAGGTAAAAAAGAAAACGAAAAGTATCCCTGACTACAAACGAGAATAATGGATACGCACTGTCAAGCTTGCTTTCTCAACTACTTTATACCTGTATATATATATATATATATATATATATATATATATATATATATATATATATAAATATATATGCATAGATGTATGTATGTATACGTATGTGTGTATATGTGTATGCATATGTATATATGTATATATATACATATATATATATATATATATATAACAAGAGTAAAATATCTTGATAATAGAAAAGTATATAAAGGTGTATATAGAATTATTGATCTATTTGCAACAATGGCATGCAATAGAGCTCATAGGGTTTATAAAAGCGATTCATGCCAGGCATTTCGAAGCCTAATTCTTCACATCTGAATTCTTCAATTTAAGGACGTTTCTCTTAAACAAGATAATGAAGCGATGTAGTGCAATAGGAATATTAGAGCGTGGAGACAAGGTTGTCTAATATATTAAACCCGTTCAAAACTTCCCTATTTTTAGACGGCGAATCCTTACTTTGTTATCTAGCACCTCCTCCCATCTCCTTATGAGAAGCATTAGGCTATAAACTACATGGTTTACAGTGCTTTCATAAGCCCTACACATAGTATTGTATTCTCTTGTTTCGAATTGATTATTTGATGTATATACACTAGTATATCATTTTCTATTACCAATATATTTTCTTATCGTATCGAAGCTCCACCTGGATGTCGAGCTGTTTGTTATATATATTGGAATCAACTATGAGCAAGAGCCTGCAAGATATGCATATCGAAAAATATTTAAATGCTCAATGAAAGAGAATAAAGTTATTTTAAATTTGATCAAAATTAGTGTTTTAAGTAAATGAGTGCTTAAATGGAGTATTGGCATGTCTACGTATGTCATATAGAGACCATGGGTCCCTTCCGGGAAATGTAGCCCCTTGATTTCTGAGAGATTCGACTGAACTAAAATTAAACATGAGCATACATATATATATATATATAGAGAGAGAGAGAGAGAGAGAGAGAGGGAGGAAGAGAGAGATTGGTTGAAATAGAGAGACAGAAACAGAGAGAGAGAAGGGGGAGGAAAAGAGATAGAGAGAGATTGGCTCAAATACATCCAAAATTGAAGGCCAGAGGAATAGTTGGCCGAAACGTCGTGAAACAACAACCAATAAAGATGAGAATAATAGTCCGCAATAAAATAAATTAATATCCAAAGAGAAGTTTAAATTAAAGATTCGAATGTGTTCGATAGGATTATGCATAATCGAGGGCAAATAGCTTGATTTGTTGTGTCAACATTATTCACCTCATTTAAAAAATAAATAAAAAAACACTCACAATCTCGTACACGCCCATAAAGGCATCCATACATATATCTTATGGAACACGGTCTATAATTAATTGCATATATATATATATATATATATATATATATATATATATATATATATATATATATATATATATATATATATATAGTGTTGGGACGATTGATCGGAATCAGAATCGCGAATCAGAATAAAATCGGATTTGTTGAGGATATGTATGAGCATGCGCGTGTGTACGTTTGTGTATTACAATGAAATGTGTCTATTTCCTGCTGGCCAAAACGATAGTTTTAATTATACTTTTGTTTTGATATTGTTGAAAGTAAAATTTTAATTACAAGCATTAAGGATGAAATGATATACATTTATTGATTTTAAACTACCAGTAAAACTAAAATCAATAGATGATCCCTCACAAATGCATTATTACGCTCCAGAAATAACTTTACAATTAACAAATGTGTTTACGGTAATCGGGGGGAAAAACAACAAGTTAAATATTATGAGATGTATAAAAAATCAGAATCGGTAATGTTATCGAAATCAGGAATTTAGAACAGAATCAATAACTATATTCGATTCGGGAAAATACAGAAATTATCCTATCACTGGTACATATAATATATAAAAGGCTATATGTCTGTCTGTATGTTCGTATGTCTCTCTGTTTATCTTCATATTTTAATTCACTTTTTTCCGAAAGTTAAATTGCACGGCAGCGCTAGGGGTTTTAAATTATAGGATTTTTTTTATGGACCCTACTGTTATGGGGGTTTAGACGGATTAAATAGAGTTTAATGAGTCAATACGTGGTAAAAATTGAAAACATCATCATACATTTTGCACATTCATCTTAGTTTTTTTTTTAAATTATTTTTAATCAGTTCATATACGCGTAACGTTGGTACAGTGGTAACGTCGTCAGCTATGGCTGCTATACTTTTGTTTTCTGTTTCGATTCTAGCTGATAGCACTCACATATAATTTTTTTCTTAAACTCTTGAAATCCGACTATGATAATATTTACGAAATCTGAATATATATTTATGTGTATTTTAAAGGCAGGCCCAACCCCCGCATATAAGGTATACATAATCTGGATATGTATATATATATATATATATATATATATATATATATATATATATATATATATATATATATATATATATATATTGTGTATGTTTGTGTGTGTAGAAATTCATACATATATGTGTAAATATATTTATATACATATAAATATATATATATATCCATATGTATAAAAATATCTCTACATATAAGTTCACACACACACACCCACAGACGCACACCCACAGACGCACACACACACACACACACACACACACACACACACACATATATATGTATATATGTTAGAGTGTATGTATTTTCAGTACACATTGAAAGCTCTATTTAATTTGATAGTATATCGAGCATTTTTTTCTGAATAGAGTATAGAATACATACGCTAATAAGCTATTAGTGTCTTTGATGTCATTGTTTGCTCTGATAATATTAGTACGCAATTACTTATTAAGTTTGTACGGGGGGAAGTATAAATATAAAATTAAAAGGTGATTCATTTAGAATTCAGAAATACGCCTAATACACACATATTAATATACACACATATGCGTGTATGATTATGCCTGTATGACTATACGTATTGGTACGTTTGTGTATGCAGGTGTCTGTCTGACTATCAATTTAATGTTAAATGTTTTGTTCCAATTTAAATTACTAATTATAGATTAACTTCTAGAAGATGTCGTTTGTTGATTTCGTTTACCGTATGTATATCGGTTATGTTAAACTAAGTTTTCCAGCAAAAACAAAATATAACACAATCTTAATAAAGGTTCAAATTCACTTTAGACACCCATGACATATGAAATAATAAGGAACTAAATTTTCTTATTCCGTAATAAATGTGAATCATTAACACAGTGAAAATATATGAACCGCTTGATCACTCATTCAACTCCATTAAATGATTTTATCAGCTAATGTGAGTTTGAAAACCAGTATTTTTTTTTTTTTGCAAACGAAAACACAACGTTAACCCACACACACATTTAATTTTTCGCATCATTTAACATTTTGCATCATTTAATTTAGTTTTTCCCTGTATTATCTCTTTTTTTTTTCAATGATTTAAAACTGTAAAGGTTCATCACACTCTATTGTGTGAATTATTTAAAATTAGCATTGGGGGGGGGCAGGCTTAACCCGGTCGTAAAATACGCTTAAATATGATATTCTATTTTTTTCAGATTTCGTATATACTTTTATAGAGTCGTGATTTCAAAAGTAAAAAACAAAAAAAAAACAAAAAAAAAAACAAGTATTTGGATGCCATCAGCTGGAATCGAAACCGAAAGCCAAACAGTAGCATTCAAAACTGGTGATGTCACAATTGTACTAACGTGATGCGTATTTGAGCTGATTGGTAATTTGAAATAAACTAAGATGTATATACAAATGTATGACGATTTTCTTAATTTTATCATCTTTTTGGTTCTTAAAACCTTTTTTACTTGGTTAAAGACACATAAGAGGACAGTCCATAAACAATTGTAATTATTCCAGTCCTCTTACGCCGCTTTGTGACTTCTAGTTTCGGGAGAGATAGAGTTTGAAAATATGAAGTAATTGAGAGAGAGGGAGACAGAGGAACAGACAGACAGGTATATAAATTTTGTTATATTAGATTCTGGTTGTTTATTTTCGATTTCTAATAATTATCAAGATAGTCAGAGATAGGTGTGGGCAAAAAATGGAGGAATAAAGGGGATCTAGTTTTTAAAGCCGATTTATCATAATTTTTTCGTATGTTTACCACTACGTTTTTGATTGTGTTTGAAAGATTATTGAGTAAAGTTAATTTCCAAAAGGAAAAAAATATTTGTACAGGGGAGGAAAAAAGTTATGAAAAATGATTTCAGGGCGAGCTAATAAATTCAGCTAAACTTTCATTGTAAAAATCCTTCAAAAATAAATATTAGTTTTCTGGGTCTATTTCAAAGGCAATAAATAAAATAAAAATCATAAGTGATTGAATTAATTAAAAGAATACCTTCTTTGTAAAAAATAGCTTAATTATCCCCCAAAACCGTGTTAGTCTGCTGTTCGCAAAATGACAACAAATAAAGTTTTATGAACACGATTATACGGAAGCCCAAGTTTTATTCCAATCGAAACGCTGTTTCAAATAAAGATCATATTATTAAAAGTTGGTTGGGTGCCAGTTTTCTTTATTCCTCCAAACGTGCATCCGTACATTCCTATCCTGAAGTTTTTTCATCACTTTTAAATTTAATTATTTTTTATGTTACTGTTTTCAAATTAATTTCTTTAAATTATTGTTCAAGATTATATAAATATTATGCGAAATCTGTAATTAAAAAATATATATTTTTCCTACTATAATTTTTTTGTGTGAAAATATCGGTAGTTCGAGAATTTGGCTTTTCTTCGAGTTATATCGGATTCATTAATGCGGATTTTAAGGGTTTATTTCGTAATGTTCCTGTAAAAATTAAATAATTCTGTTTAAATAATCATAATTTACGATGCATTATTTTCATAAAAAAGCAAAAATAAATTCATTCACTTTTTTACTACAGAAAACTATAACTTTATTAAAGGTATTTTTGTTTTAATAAAATAATACATTTAACTAGTATTAAAATAAAACTAATACCTTCACTACATTCCGTGATCATTATTATATAAATACTGAGAATTTCATTGAAATTAGTTAATTTTCTGATATTTAGTGAATTTTTAAGTAAAGGGAGGCACCAAAATGTTTATACATTTTGAGCATCGCAATTCATTTAGCACGTACCTAGTAAGAGACTAAGGGTGTGATAAATTCAGAAGGAAATAAAAACTGCTACACATTAGATAATATAGTAGCTTTAAGTCAACAAAAATACCACGGGAGAAAGTGAAAGTGATTGACATGGATCATTTGATGAAATATTCTCTATTTGAACTTATCCTGGATATGACTTTAAACTATATCCAGTGGCGAGGCCCAAGCTTGCGGGCTTTGGGGAGTGTGGATACACCCTTTAATTGCCATTGCTCCTAGGTCCACTCTGACCCGGATTGCTAGTATCTATTAGGGTCCCAACTATGGGTTAAATAGAAAGCGACTTGAAAACAAGAAAAGTTCTATTAAAAACTTTTCTTCAAAATCTTTGGATTCAGCATTAAATAACCTGAAAAGTGCTGATATGCCGTAAAACAAAAACAACCAACCAACTAACTCTGTTTAAACAGGATATAAATTTTAAAATGAAGTCCGACCGACATAACCAAATCTTTATATTAATATCCATTTTTAATTGTTGTTTACAAGATGGAATATATAGATAACATTGGGAAAACGAATGTTACTATAAGCATAAATAGCAATTATATAATTGAACACGGAATATGATTTACTGCGGTTGAATTATTTTACATGCATATTTGAATATGATTCATTGTTACAAATGAGTGATAATTATTAGTATTTTCGATAAAACTGAGTTAATCGTATCCTACACATGGACGTAATTGCTTGATTTTTGTACATTTATGAGTAAAATAATGGTTGTATGTTGTTTAAAAGCGAGATCTATGTTCACGTTTTTAACTACGTAAATTTGCACAATATATTACGTTAGGGTAAACATTTTTCTAAAGATTACCACATAAAATAACCATTAATATACATCGACAGAGTACAAAATAGACTTCATAACTTAGTGGGGGATGAGTGGTGGCCTTTTCTCTTCCCTGCAACCACTCTCCCACAAAAGTGACGTTGCGAACCTGTCTTGGTTTTATCTTTATTTCCATGGCAAGTCCTCGTCTGAGCTCCAATCTCTGGCCCCTCCTCGCCAATTTTTCACGAAAAACAACCGTCTAGCTGAAACTACTGTCAATAATTTCCCCACTTTATCTGTGCCTAAATCAAAGCGTAGATTCCATGAACAAAGCTTCTTTCTTAGAAGTGCACACCTGTGGTACTCTCTTCTGTTTGACTGTTTCCCACATGACAACAAGTTGGATGTATTCAAGTCCAGCATAAACAAATTCCTGATAAACCGCTCCCTTAAGAAAGACACTTTATTAAATCTACATTACTAACGATTACTATGGTATTATCCCGTAGATAACTGTACACGCTTTTCCTCGAATGGCCTTCGGGCCTAAATAAGTGGTGACTACAATGTAAAAAAAAAAATGTGAATTGAAATCCGGTATTGTATGTTTCTTACAACAAACGTTAATATAATGTGAGGTGTGATAACAATTGGAATATTTAAAATTTATATTTGACATTAAAACAATTATTGATTTTTTATTTTATTAGAAAGTAAAACAAAAGTATATTTTATTTAATTGGAATACATTATTAAGATGGCTATCATTTATTAATTTATTTATTATTATCTATTATCCTCATCGTATATTATCCTCATCGTTATTTTTTATTCCTATCCCCTCGCAGTTACCACCTGACGAAGGCCAGAAGAATAGTTAGCTGAAACGTCGTGAATCAACAGCTAAACCAAAATGAGGAAGATAATCCGCAATAAATAGATTAATATGCAACTAAAATGTTCCATCGTGTACATGTACGTTAAGGTACAGCAAACATGTTAAGCAAAGAGCGGTTTTCATAATATTAAGATATTAAAAATACTACTACTACTTTAAAATAATACCACAAAAAGATAAACTCTTACTAACAATAAAAATAAATATCAATACAAAAAGGATTACTCATAGGTATACATAAAAATTGTGTATTATTTTCTAGTAAAATTCAACTATCTATCCATCTCTACATATATTGTTTTAATATATATGTACATATATATATATATATATGTATATATATATATATACATATACATATATATATATATATATATATATATATAAATATATATATATATATATATACACGCACACACATGTATATATACTGGCGGACCGCTCGGCATTGCCCGTTCATATAAAATAAGCTTAAAATAAGCGTAAATATGATATTATGATGATTGCAAATTCCGTATGTATACTTAAATTATATTGTACCCAATATATAGTAATGATTTTAAATAAAAATTTTAAAAAAATAACGAGTGCGCCACCGCCGAGAATCAATACGTTTAGCTTAGGATTTACATTTTCCTTTGACGTTAATGCGCGGGCTATGAGGACACGTTTGCTTCAAGGCTAAAAATTGAAACATGAACCAATAGCTATCACTTAATGCATGCATATTCGTGATGTCGTTATTCGACCTTCCTTCACCGGGCAAATTTTATTATTTCTTTTAAATTTTCACATTTTCCACCGATTTCCCCTGGCACAAAACCAAATAAAAAGTTTCGCATAGGTTCGAATACCCTATTTATTAAGTTTCATGTCCGTAGACAAAAAATTTACATATGAGGTTGGTAGGCATTTTTTTAAAGTAAATATATATGCGCATTCATATATATATATATATATATATATATATATATATATATATATATATGTATGTATATATATATATATGTATATATATATATATATATATATATATATATATATATATATATACATATATATTTATATATAGATATATATATATATATATATATATATATATATATTTTACTATAATCAATTTAAGGCAAATATGTAGAATATTTACATGAATATAATTAAATGTAATACTTAACAAAATATGATAAATCCATTAAAAAACTAAGAGGAAATAAATTAAAATGAATGTTTAAACGAATATGCAAATCAGATCATTTGCCGATGGCTGCCATTACAAGACCTGTATAAAACAAAGTTGTATTTTCTATTAAAATATATATAAAAAAGGTGGTTTAATATGATTATCAATGCACACACACAAGCATATTATATTATATTATATTTTATATATATATATATATATATATATATATATATATATATAAGCATTACACATATATTTATATAATGTATATATATATATATATATATATATATATATATAACAATTACATATATATAGTATAACGAACTATGTAGCGGGTAATATATATATATATATATATATATATATATATATATATATATATATATATAAGCATATATGTATATCTATACCTACATATATATAATTATACTTACATATATATATATATATATATATATATAAATATATATATATATATATATATATATATATATATATATATATATATATATATATAGTTATTTATAAGCTATATATGGCGATTAAGCTACACTGAATATTTGGCGTTTCATCCACTCTAGGATTCGTAAGGATGAAACGCCGAATATTCAGTGTAGCTTAATCGCCATATATATTTTATGAATTACTAACTAGCTCTACCTACGTATTGAGCACTTTTTAATTTAAAACTTAACGTTTGCGCATAAATCTATACTTTCCTATATTCGTTTTATGTGAGTAAATGAAGTAGTTATATATATATATATATATATATATATATATATATATATACATATATATATATGTACGTGCATATATAGATATATACATACCTACATATGAATATATATATATATATATATATATATATATATATATATATATATATATATATATATATACCTGTGTGTCCTTTTTACAATTATTGCGATGCATTGCCCATTATATTACGAAATAATATGTATCTCAATTTATGTTATTTGCTCGTTGAAAATTAATGGAATATTTCGAATTAAAGTGTTGGTTAGGTGCAGATAACACAACCTTATTACGATACCTAAAATTATTATAAAAGTTAGTGGAATATGAATAGTATACTAAGTAAACATACGACTAATTCTTGCAGATGTATGATTATATATGAATGCACATATAAAATTTAAACAAAAATATCGAATACATGTAGATATTCATCATTAGGAATTATAATAATATCATTATATATAGGATTGATGATAAAATTAATAATAAAATGGTATCAATAATGGAAATAATTATTATTGCTATTTCTATCATTCATAAAATAGTTACTTCTATTTTTTATTTGTATCCAAATATATATAATATACTAGCATGGGTGCCCGGCGTTGCTCGGGTATTTGGAGGTGTATGTTGAGCAAAAAAAAAAAAAAGCGGTCAATGTTTTTAAACTTTGACCCCTATCATAACCCCTTAAAAGTTATTGTTTTGGGCTCAACTCAAATTATTATGTTAGATGCATGTCCGACGATCCTATATCTAAAATGTCAAGTGTGTAGACTCAAAATTGTCGGAGGAGTTTGCTAGATTTCCTAAAGGTCAAATAATTGAACATTGACCCCTTAATCCCCAAATTTTTGGCCAAAAATCGATCGCTTTTCTCAGTACCCTGTATATCAAATTTCGAGTCTGTAGACTAAAAATTGACAGAGTTATTGCGTAGGGAAATGTACACAGACACAAACACACACAGATACATAGATGCTCAGAAAGGCAGACACGTTCACTTTTATAGATATATAGATAATAGTATATATCCTAATATTCTCTTAACCTGATTTTAGACACTTATCGAATTGTTGTATATATATATATATATATATATATATATATATATATATATATATATATATATACATATATATATATATATATATATATATATATATATATATATATATATATATACATATGGGGTGGTGCGTGTGTGTACTGATGTCAATTTATTATTTAATAACTATGCAGGACTAGATACAAAATCTTTTATGTGCATGGTGTTAACTAATATATTTAACATTTTACGTGTATGTAACGAGCGGCCTCTGCATTGCTTACTTTGTAACATATTTGTACACAATCCTTAGTATCTTTTATTAAAAAACATACATTCACGAAAGACATTATTTGACCAATCAATGGAGAATTGTTGCATCTGCTACTGCTCTCTAACACCTGGACAGGATCAAAATGAGAGCCTCTAACCTGATAGGTCCTTAACTATCATCTTGGCTTTTACCTCTATCCGACCGACTAAATGTTGCATTCCTCTACCTGTTTTTAAATATTTTAATGATGAGCACTCCGACAAACTACTAGCCATTTTCCCCCCTCGATGTAAATACCCCGTTAAACCCGACAAAAAGCAATGTATTACTCCTACACAGTAGAGATCCCTAGATATAAGTGAGCCTTCCACTCTAATCGTTTCTTCGTCATAACTGTTAGACTCTTTAATTTTCTTCCGAGTTTCTGCTTCCACAACGGTACTGACATGCAGAAGTTCAAAAGTGTAATTTGAAAATACATCTTGCTGCTAAACTCCAAACATAGTATACATGCACCTTATGCCCCTCATAATAGACTCCTACATCAAAGTCGCAATGTGCCTTGTTTGCGATGAAAAAGGAATCATTTTTGTTCCCGTTTATTACTGCACATTTTATCTTCAATCAAAAATGTATTTCTATTGCATCTCCAGAAAAGATTTTTAATGCGAATTTGATTACTATTACATATTCATAATCTCACATTTAAAATATACATGTACGATTTCAACATTAAGACCTGCATTTACATTTTTTTATTCGTAGCATATGCATACTATTGGATTTTAATTTCTTTTACTTGATTAATTGTAACATAATTGTGTAATATAGTAATTATATTAAAATGTATTTCATCGAATCGATATTTCTACTAATATTAACCATAACTAAATAACTTTAATCTGAATAGAATTATATAAAAATAATATCTTTATATAATCTTTAATATCGTGCCAATCCACAAAATCTTTTAATAATAATAGTAGTTTAATTATTTATTGTGTAAGATTTGTAGATAATATGGTTAAAACGTTTATTGCACGTCATGCAATTTATACATTTCCTAAAATTGTAAGTTTCATTATCGATTCCAATATTTAATTACATATATATTATCATCATCCATCAATTTTTAATTAGCAATTAGTTGATCGGTTGCACGTGATCTCTGTCTATGATGGTATAAATATATTTTGTTAGAAATATAGTTATCTCAATATTTCATGGTATATCGTTTATATTTATATAAATTTTTAAATGATATGCACACCAGACATATGACCAGATATAATTTCCGTTATTAACAGAATAACTTGAAATAAAAGCTGCAAACAACAATAATGGTATAGTATATTACTTTTAGTTGAACTTTATTTTAATGCTATTTTAATGCCCAAAATATCCCTCAACCTATATACACACACACACACCCACACTCACGCACACACACACACACACATATATATATATGTATATATATATTTATATATATACACGCATATATATGCATATGTATACATATTACACATACGTATTACATATACATTACATGTTAAATATATATATATATATATATATATATATACATATATATATATTACACATATATTTAATTTACCATATATAATATATTAATATATATATATATATATATATATATATACAGCTATAAGTCTGTGTGTGTGTGTGTGTGTGTCTGTGTGTGTGTGTGTGTATGTGTGTGTGTGGTCACGAATATGCTCCTATATGGTTGACTATTTAAAAAAAAAACTTATTATATATAATGATAGAAGATGCATCGAGACACAGGAATGGGTATGTTTGATATGGCAGAACGCCGGTTCATTAAAATTGTGGGGTCTTCGTGTGGGGGTTATCTATTTTATTTTTACTTTCATCATATTTTGCTTTGGTTTTGATACCCCCAAACTCGAAGCTATCTCTTTACAACCCTTCCTTTTCATAACCTATTATACTTTCACCAAGTCAGTCAGAGTCCATTTCCTGTAGGCTGTTTATGAACCCAGTCAACGACGGGTACCTTTGCTAATATATATATATATATATATATATATATATATATATATATATATATATATATATTTATATATATATATGTCTTTTCAATTCAATAGAAATCCTCCTAAATTTGCTGATGAGGAGACCGTGCTTACCAAAAAAACTATGTATAATTGTTCTACGTTACTTCATGTATACCACAAATAAAAAGCACGGATTTCCGAAACGATCGTACAGATAATTGACTTTGTTGTTGTTCCTTCTTATGAAACTGATTTTTAATTTAATTAAATTTTGATTTTTTAATTTTAAAAATTTTTTAAATTTTTAAATTATAAATCACATTACTTAATATTGAATTAGCTCTAGGACATTTAACTATCGAGCTTATTATATATCTAAATTACAACGAGCATTTCCTGTATTTTAATTAAACTAGTAATTTCACTATTACATTAAAATACACTTAGCTCTTTAGACTATTATTCTAATCTCCTTTAAATTGCATATATATATATATATATATATATATATATATATATATATATATATATATATATATATATATACGTATAATATCAATAGGTGCTGCTACAGGGCTTATTAAGAAAACCTGAAGTCCTACCTAACAAATAT
>NC_136490.1:109006792-109176792 GCF_053919585.1 Euprymna scolopes
GTGAATTTAACGTGTACATGTATATTTGTCCATTCGTAAATGTAACACATGGAACTGACTTAACTCTATCAAGTTCAATTGCTATTATTTTTTATTGGGACACGTGACCAGTATGTTTACCAGTTAAAAATAATTCAAATGTATTACTATCATGCACATTCTTTGTTGTTTCATGATTGTAGATCGAGAGAAATTTCCCGTGGAGATTGGCCAACGTATACACGTTTATATCAATAAAGTTGTCTACACACACATATGCTCGAATATCTTTGTCGTAAGTGCTACAGTGTAGCACTTACGACAAAGATATTCGAGCATATTTTGCGCAACGTAAACAATATGCATGAATAAAATTGATATATAATAATACTATATAATCTAAAACTAAAATATTACGCATAATTAATTAAAAATGTGTTTGGAAATGTAATGTGCAAATTTGTAAGTCTTCATGAACGTATTCGCATATAAATCTCTCAGAATATTCAGAAGTTTAAATAAACAAAAAACTGTGTTTTTTATAAAATTGTCAGTACAACAAACAACACATCTTCAGAAGTATTTACACTAATATATATGTATATATTAATGGAAATAAAAAGGCAAATCTAGAGAATGTGTGTGTGTATTAAGTGCATGTATGTTTTTTTATGGTTGAACTTATTTTATATGCAGGAATTTTGTTTCAAGCACATTTATAATAAGTTATGCATTTTAATTTCTGCTTTAACTACTCTTTGATTACTTGTAGCGCTATTTTCCTCGAGTAAATTACCACAAAGAATACTATGTAATTACAGGCTAAAAAGAAACCTTGCTACAAATTATACCAGGTTAATAACTGTAACGTAAACATCGAAAATTAATTAGGTTTATAGTATAAGTATCGGTAACCAGTACAAAATGCACATATGTATTTGTTTGGGCGAGAAATGTATGCATACATTTGCAAAAATAAGCATATGTTATGTCGGGGCAAAAATAATGTCGTTGGCTATGTGCAACAATATATAAAAAACGACATTATTTTGCTCCAACGTAATATAAATATATATATATATATATATACACATATATATATATATATATATATATAACTATATATATATATAACTATATATACATATATATATATTATCATACACATATATAATCATAAACACACGCGCACACGAGTTTATAGTGAGAAAAATTACACCAAAAAGATGTATATATGAATCTATCTATATATATATATCTCTTTCTCTCTCTCTCTCTCTCTGTCTCTCTCTCTCTCTCTCTCTCTCTCTCTATATATATATATATATATATATATATATATATATATATGCATACACATATACAATAATTTTTTATATAGTATACGTAAGCGTGTATATGCATACACCCCTGCACACACACATACACACGCACACACACACACATATATATACATATATATACACACATATATGTATATATATATATATATATATATATATATATATATATTGATTACTGAATTCATGTATTTCAAAGATTCTCAGATATCCTTCACACGTGACTAAAATTTTAATCTTCTATATGTGATTATGAATAATTTGTTTTTTATTGCTTTTTTCTTGTTTTGAATTGTTATGATGTATGTTTCCCATCTTTATTCCATTATTATTATCATTATTATTATCATTATTATTATTATTATTATTATTATTATTATTATTATTATTATTATTATTAATATTAATGTTATTATTAGTATTATTATTATTAGTAGTAGTAGTAGTAAATTATTATCAGTAGTAAATTATTATTATTATTAACTTATTATTAGTAGTAAATTATTATTATAATTATTATTTTTTTTATTAATGTTATTATTATTATTATTATTATTATTATTATTATTATTATTATTATTATTATTATTATTATTATTATTATATATTTCATTACTACATTTCATACAGTAACGAGATGAATTATTTATCATTTATGCACATCTGTGATTTTGGTGTGTACGGTACATAAATTGATAAATTTTAAAATACATTTTTTATAATGTAAAGTAGTGGATTCATACATATTATTTGGATTCGTAGGGCTACTGTTCTCATCTTGAGTGTGTCAAACTCAATACGAATAATCAACCCTCATCTAAAAAATTTAGAAACATCATAGTTGATTCGTGTACAATCAGACTAGACGGTAGAAATACACATCGCAGAAGACATCGCTAAATTGATATGTTGTTTGTATACAGGTTAAATTAAGAGACAAAACGTTTTCTCCCAAAACATTGCTTTATTTCATACTATATCGATGAACTGGAAATTTGTTATCTTAATTAAATTAAGTAAGATAGTTTATTAAACAATAATCCACATAAAATATATTACAGACACTACCTTTTTCTTTATTCTATTTTATTTTTATATAAATATCTGCGAATGTACACATCTATAAACTTATATATATATATATATATATATATATATATATATATATATATATATATATATTTTATACGTATATAGATGCATATATAAATGCATATATATATATATGCATTTATATATGCATCTATATACGTAAATGTATATATATATATATATATCTTTCTACGTATATAGATTCATATATATATGTATATATATGTATATATATATATATATATATATATATATATATATATATATATATATTTACTAGTGCACATTTTGTAATAGGTTTTTTACATAGTGTTGTTCTCAATATTTTTTAAATTACATGTTGGAAAATGGATACTGACATGTAAAACCTTGATTTCCCTTAATATATAGATAGATATATGCATCAAATAATTGAATGTTGCATTCCCTTTTGCAATTTTTGAGTCATAATATTTTTTTTTAAAAAAGAAACGTGTGGTTGGTAATCCTCAATTTCAGATGAAATGAAAATTTAAAAAAAAACTTTTATTTTCATAATTTTACCTCGCAAGGATTTTCAATTAATTTGCCTATTTAGCTATATTTTTCTCCACGTGTTCATGTATTTTTTGCATGTTCTTTTTAATTTAACTTTTTTCTACCCTCTTCCCGCTGCCGTGCCTATTATATTTCCTATATATATATAACTCTTTTTATTCCGTGACTGTCTTTTTTTCTGTGTTTTCCTAACTCTTTGTCTGTTAATAGACAATGTTGAAAATATCCGTAAACATAATCATATAACAAGCGAAACACATTAATATCTTTTTAATTTTCTTTCTTTTTTTATTCGCAAGATCAGGTGTACATGTTATTAAAATAAGTGTAGGGTATTGGAAATATTGGAAGACATGTTGTCTCTAGACTCCAGGAAACATAATCTTTTTTTTTGTTTGTTTTTTTTTTCTTTTACTGAACTAGATATTTTGATAGACAAAATAAGTACTCTCAGTAAATTCAATAATAATAATAATAATAATAATAATAATAATAATAATAATAATAATAATAAAATAATAATAATAATAATAATAATAATAATAATAATAATAAACAATCTTTGATGATGGCATGTGTGAATACCCTTAGTGAGTTAATAATATTAATAATACTACAGAAGTAAAACACAAATCAACACTACATGGATGAAATAGAGACTGTATACATTATGAGTTACCCTCCTCCTCACACACAAATAAATATCTGTATCAACCGATAGCACACCAAATGGTCAGGGAAGAAAAGCCGACAAGACAAGAGAAAGCACGGACCAGACCATCGTCGGATGAATGGGGAGACTTATTGCAAGTCTTATTCCAGTGAAGAGCAAAGGCCCTAACCAATGAAAGATCAATTGCAAACGGTTGTTGCGATAAGACAATCTAATTTGTAAAAGTTATCGAAAGAGGTGAACAGTACTTGAAACCCGTGAAGACTTGTTGTCACTCAGTTTCCAGGGAACACAACACATTGTTCTCAGAGAAATATTTGATGGGCTATGTAGAAACTGCTAGTGAGCAGTAGTAGTAATAGTAGTAGTAGTAGTAGTAGTAATAATAATAATAATAATAATAATAATAATAATAATAATAATAATAATAATAAATACTCTTTAAAATATAATAACCATGGTGATAAGAGTTGTTTTTATGACGATTCACTCCACGTCTATTTAAAAAAAAAGAAACTATTTAGATAATCATAATATAGAATAGAAAAACACGAGTGTATTCAACTTCGCGCGCTAATTTTTGCTTGTGGGCGGTGAGTTATAAAAAAATAAGACATACCCATGCATTTTGTATATATATATATATATATATATATATATATATATATATATATATATATATATATATATATATATATATATATATATATATATAATTACATTTGCACCCCAAACAAGGCACATTGCCACTTTGTTGTAGGGGGCTACTATCAGGGACATAAACATTAGGTGTACTGTGTAGGGAGTTGTGCAGCAAGGTGTAGGGGCATGTTACACTTGAACTTTTGCATTTCAGTACAGTTGGGGAAGCAGGGACCAGGAAGGGAATTCCAAAGTCTAGCTGTTCTGGGGAAGAAACTACTGGAGTAGAAGTTTCTCTTAAATCTAGAGATCTCTGCTATGAAGGGGTGGGATTTAGCTGCTTGTTGGGTTTGTCGGGGCCATTTACATTTGAGGGAGCACAAGTGCTTGCAGTTCGTCAGAGCATTCACCGTTGAAGTACTTGTAGAACAGGCAGTGTGATGCAACATTTCGTCGATGGGGCAGAGGTTGACGTTTAGATGACAGTTCAGGAGCTATCAGATTGGCGACTCTCTTTTGAATCTTGTCTAGGAGTGAGAGACTAGTGGCAGATGCACCAGCCCAAATATGACACCAATACTCCAGATATGTCCGTATGGTGACCTTATAGAAGTATTTATTATGAAAATCGTGGGGTATACTGAGTAAGGCTACGATTTAAGCTTGGAGTTTCAGGTGCGATGTTCACCTGGGACCCGTATTCATCAACCCCCATTTTACGTAATATATTATAGATATAATTCTCAAACTTTAGCAATACAGATTGTCTAGTATATAAGATACTGTTCAACTCGGAATTGCTTCTCTAATTCTTTTTTGCTAATGAACTGGAACAATGCCGATTTAGCAGAAGTGCGATTGTGCAAGTTTTGCATGATTGTAGCCTGCTCATACTGACACACGTCTAAGACGTTAGCCATTGTATCTTCCGTCGCAAAGAAGATTCTATATATTCTACTGTTGTTAGTCTTTCCTGTTTGATATACATCTCTTTGATCTTAAATAATGTTTCCCTATTATATGCGTAATAACAGCAACATATTATAAACCTCGATATTTGTTTCCTGAAGTTGTTTTATCGTTGAAACTAAATACAATTATTCGGTATTAATGTTACAGTATAACGTATCTGCAGATGATATATTTAAAATGTTCTGAAATTATTGAAAAATCTTTCAATTTGTTGCAAAAAAAAAAAGAAAAGACTGATAGAAAAAAATTAATCAAAAATATTGTCTTTTTTATTATTTAAAAGGGTAAATAAACCTTCAAGCCAACACACTGCCACCGAGACTTAAGGTTATTGAGTTCTCTCTCACTATAAGAATTGTGACACCAGGGTCGAAAAGTATTATTGAGAAGTCAGCACTGTCGAGAAGCTACAAAAAGTGCTTGACCTACAAAACGTGCCTGGACAGTCCAGTCGGCATTCACTAGAAAAAGCGCCTAACCCCTTCTAAAAAAAAAAAAAAAAGTCAGCCTGGGAATGTGGTCCTCCTAGAACTGCACAGAATCAGCATATCTCCGCAGTCATAAGGGATCAGATTATTTCTGAAATGTGGATTTTGGAAGTGAGGAAAGATATCATAGACGGCTTAAGCGACAAGAGTGATATATGCATAACAATTGTGCATATTAATTCATTTATTTTACATGAATTAAAAATCTTTATATGCATAAGGATATACATTACAAATAACATGCATATTTTCACCATCTAATAATTCACTTATTTACTGTACATGTATTAATAATCATAGATAAATTGTTTCAAAGTATTTGTAATTGAAAAACTACTTTAAATGTTTAAGTTAACTCTTACTTTGTGATATCATTGCAGTCAGTGCAGACTATTATGAGTTAAGGTCTTGAAAACTACCGTAAATATCAAGGCTAAGTGAAGTGGCCATTTTTATTCATCCGATTGTTTACGTTATACAGGTCACTTTTAAGGAAAGATGTCTACTTTATTACGAATCGAAAATTACGATACATTGAAAGGCTTATAGATTATATTTTATATTTAATAATATTAGTTCACGAATAAAATAAATGAAAACAAATGGGGGCGGTGTTTGATTAATTCCTAACTTTTGTTTTAAATAATTTATGTCGCTAGTAGGAATGATTACGTATATAAATATTTTTTTTTCATTTCTTACATCCATATTTATTTATTATTTTTTTTAATATTCATAATTATATGGAAATTTAATGTACGTTTCCACACACAGAGAAAAATATGTGTATTTTTTTGCTGTTTATCATAAAGTAGCGACGATTTACGCCCTCCAAATGTCATCTATTCCTATATCAGTATACAGTAAACATTAACAGCTTTAGTATATACTAAGAATGTCTATATTTCTTTATAGTAAACATAACATTAATATCTTCATAAAATACTTAGATGTACCTAAAGAAATGCTTACCTATATCTGGTTAATTCCTACCACAACGAAGCATGTACATTAAACGCCCATGCAATACACTTGAAGTAATCGTATCGGTTATGGTGGAAACATAAAGACGCACCTCATTCACTTATTTATACGCCAATAAAACAACGAAATCTCCCTTAGCAAAACCATTAAAAGGAAGACTAAAACTTCCATGCACATTTGACAGGTTGGGAGGCCATTTTACTTCGAACATGTGATCAGTGCATGAGAAATTGGTTTTAATTATTATCATCTTTAAATCTGTATTTTAATGGGATTTTTTTTTCACTATGAACGAGATTTAAACCCTATATCTCTTTCAATTTCATACTAGTAATGACTTCTTTTAATAACAAAATATAATTCTCGTACATTGTCAGCATCATGGTTTTGCACAATAGTCAACATTATGGCACACAGATTTTGTTTTCAAATATATATATATATATATATATATATATATATATATATATATATATATATATATATATATATTGCAAAAGTGTTAAAAGATTTGTTATATATCGACTGAACAGTATTGTTTCCATATTTCAACAAGAGTAACCCACCCTTACGTAAGTTGTAAATTATTAAGTCTCTATGATCGATATTACAGGTAATCCAATATTTATGAACTGCTTCTGAATACAATATCACCAAAAACTATTCTTTTCAAAGGATGTGTTATTACACATTATATACAAATCTATCAAATCCAACACATACATTCTCTCTCTATCTACATGTATATAAATCTATCTATACATATTTATGTATATGTGTGTATACTTATATACCAACACAGCCCAGTGCTTTAGTAGAGGAATGGTTTTAGAAATTTGAAATATATTTAAACAACCTACATGATTTATGTGTGTATAAACACATGCATATAATGTTTATTATTAAATAGTATTATGTGTATGAAAGGAATACCTACGACCATGCATTATTTTATCTCTCAATAAATGTACTTTACGAAAAAAAATCATTATCTTTATGTTAACAATCATGTGGAACACGCACACACACAGACACACACACACACACACACACAACAACAGCAACAACAACAACAACACACGCACGATCAATATGCAAAGAGCGTCAATATACATACACGTTGGTCGTTGCTCTACGTATATTTATAATGTTTCATTTACAAACTGTATATTATAGTTTCACTCGTGTTTTTATACAAGTTTTAATATATAGGCATATACACTTGTGATATATTTGTGTATATATATATATATATATATGTATGTGTGAGTGTATATATATATATATATATATATATATATATATATGCATATATAACTTTCAATAATGTTAGATATTAAATTAGCTATTAAATGGGATGGTACAAATGTGTTGCTACATTTACATCGACAAGTTAATGTTGCAATCTAGGAATCAATATTAATTTTTAACAGTTGTATTGGTATTGAGGATGTTGCATAATCATGAATAAATATTCTTCAACAATGTATAATATATATATATATATTTATATGCATATACATTCGTATACATCTATATACGTATATACGTATATGTACATGTATATTTATACATGTATATATGTATACTTATATATATACATATATATTTATGTATATGTGCATAGATATATATAAATTTACAGATACACAATCAGACATACAGATACACACACACCCACACACCCACCCACACACACACACCCATATATATATATATATATATATATATATATATATATATATATATGTATATATATATAAATACAAGCCAGCACTCCTAGACTGTTCTGAACACTCGCATTGTTTCGCTGTATCACAGATCTTATTAGACGCTTGCCAACCAATACATTGCTATATTCCCATAATAATAAATCTGCATTCATGTATATTTGAATCTATTGATACTTTTTATTTTCGTTCTTGGAATCACAACTTATTGCAGTCACATATACACTGAGTGCTTCAATCGACGAACATTAAAAGAAAAACAATGTTTGAAAACGGAACATTTGCTGCTGTTTATTTCCTTCCGGCGCATGTGCCTGTACAGAATGCATTCGACGTTTATGTATAATCACTTACCTACAATAGACATCCACGGATAGAAGTTTGTGGTCTCCGCCTCGGTGCCTGTCGCTGACGGGTTTGAACAAGGGTTTAAGGTGTCTGCCCCGTTCGCTGAGCAATGCGGTCGCATGTCATTGCAATTTCGCACACCTGTAACTGGAGTGTTCGGATAGAAAGCAGGTCGATTTGTTTGTAATCCGGGTCGTAGCTCATGATTTCTATGTTGCAACGCCTCCATTCGGCATGCCTCCGACGTTTGGTAGGAGCCCATATAATACCGAGGAGATCTGTAGTTGCCCGTAGGACATATGTCTGGGATATTCAAGAAATGGTCCATGTATGCCGCATTTTCTGAACTGTGAATTTCCTCTGCGCGAGTTGCGCCGTGCCGTAGAGGTAGGTACGAACTCATAGCTATGTCGCTGTTGTTTTTTTTTTGTTTTTTTTTTGTTTTTTTTTAGGTTTTTATTACTTTTTTATTATATATAATTTTATTGCTTTAGTTTTTTTTTTATGTAGTATTTTTATGATCTCCCGGCTCTAGCCTCGCACGCGCTCTCTCTCTCACTCACTCCCTCTCTCACGCGCGCTCTCTCCCACTCTCTCTTTTTTGTCACATTCACTCTCATCTACTCTGGCACGGCTTTTTAATTCGTCCGGTCTCCGTCGTCGTCGACGTCCTCGCCGCTATCCTTACTGCGACTTTTTCTCCCCGGATCTTGCTATTAAGAGAGGTTGAAACCATCTGTGGTAGGAAAAATAACCCAAGAAAGAGAAAATCGTGACCAGAGTAGCAGCAGCAGCAGCAGCGGCATCCGTGCGCCCCTTCGATGCCTGTGAACCGTGTATGAGGCAACACATTTTTTTCTCTCGGCCACCAATCAGATTCATTGTCGCTTGACCTAAACCTAACCTTCGCCTACGTAACTCGACGCGGTTTCTCCTTCCGCGACGAAAAGCAGTTCCATTTAGTCGCGTATTCAGATGGAGAACAAGCGCTGGCTGAATAAGGAGGGGGGTATTTCCAGTGTAAGAGTAACTCTAGAAATTCTTATTCGTGTTATGTATATATATATATATATATATATATATATATATATATATATATATATATATATATATATATATATAGTGAATCTCTTATTGTTATCTTTTATTTGTTATAGTAGGATATGCGTGATATTTTATACTCATTGTTTCATTTCAGAACAACCGGATGCTATTCTGTATATATATATATATATATATATATATATATATATATATATATATATATATATATATATATATATACACATTTGAATTGTTTTATTTTACTCAATGTCACTGTAATTTGATATTTCGCTTTAAAATATAGCAAAAAAAATAGTATCGTCATGTAAATGTACTTAAAATTTATATCAGGAACACATACTTGAAGTATATACGCAATATAGAATATAATTGTTTTTTTATGTACATATGTGCAGTTTAGCAAAACTATATTTATCTTATGGTATAAAAATGCATACACATTCACACACACATATATGTATTCCAAGTGTATATATATATATATATATATATATATATATATATATATATATATATATATACATATATATATATAATTATATATACACACGCATATATATAAACATGTATATATATATACACATACATATATATATATATATATATATATATATATATATATAATTTACATATGCATAATGAAAAGCAATATACATATGAATATTACATGAAAGAACATGATCTCATATAATTTCTTAATATATCGATATATGTATGATACAAGTTAATACAACTTGTAATGCATGTAAAAGGCTTATACTAACACACAACCATTCTCTCATGTTCATACACAGACACATACACACACATACACCCACACACACCCACACACACACACACATATATATATATATATATGTATATATTGCAAAAAGTAAAGTTTTTATTAAAAAGTCACACAAATTGGTGTGATACATTGTACATATAAATAATATCTACATATGGATCAATATAATACATATCTCATATGAGTATAGAATGACACCATATTGTATAATATCTCAGCAATTATATGCATACATTCAAAAGTACATATATGTATATGTCAGATCAAAAATAATTTATTGTATATACGTAAACACGTATATATATATATATATATATATATATATATATATATATATTACTTTTGTATATGTATATAGTATGCACATGTATATGGTAGATACACATTATATAATAAATACTTATATCATAAGCCCGGATATACGTATATTTAAAATAAGGAACTATATATTTTGTACCACTGCCATACGTTAGAATATAATATACAAATATGTCTTGATACACATTATCAGTAACTGTAAATATACAAAACAAGTCTGTAGATAATCATGCATACAAAACCCAAAAATTGGGAGAGAATTTTGGTTTAGTTTTATATTAAGCAATGTTTCATATATATATATATATATATATATATATATATATATATATATATATAATATATATATATATATATATATATATATATATATATATATATACATATCAGCGTTTATATATAGATATCAGCGTTCGTACGATTATACAGAAGCGGAATAGTATATCGGAGGAAAAAACTATTACGGATATCGGAATACGTATCGGAATCGAAAAATGAATGATGCCTATTATCCGATGCCGAAAGCGATTCTTTTAATAGCCTATTTATTTGCTTATGTTTAAAGTAAGATATTCCACTGCTGGTTCTAATGGTATTTATGGATGTTATACTACACATAAAACTTATACTTAGTTATCATCGCCGAACGCGTAATTTTTGCTTGTGATCATCGAGAATAAATAATTACTATTGTTTAATACATATTAAGTGATTTATACCAAAAAAAATCCTTTAAACATATGCAGGTAAAATTATTTATTTTGAATGTTGTATAATTCGCATAGGGAAACAAAATAAACAAACATCAATTAATACACGCATGTGTATTATAACACTAAATCAACATACATGTGAATATATATATATCTACATCTATATCTATATCTATATATAAAATATATATGTATATATATATATATATATATATACATATATATATATTTCTGTTGCATATATCAATAATATCCTTCATATTAAAACGTATTTTTTGAAATGTTTAAAATAACATCTTCTAAATCGTTATTAGTTAGAAATTTGAACAGGAAAAATCCAGAAAGGTTAGAAAATGATTTAACGAGAAACAGATAATGTTTAATATTTAAGCTATTTACTTTCCTAAATATACTTACGACTTAAAAAAAAGTATTAGTTCTTTCAATTAATAAGTAGAATATATTAATTTCTTGGTTTCAGAAACCATGAAATAAACAAACTCTACTGTATTCATACGAATATATATATATATATATATATATATATATATATATATATATATATATATACATATATATATATATACAAATATATATATATATCGTATATATATGTGGGTATATATGCATATATATATTTATATATATATATGTATATACACACACACACACACACACACACATATATATATATATATATATATATATATATATATATATATATATATATATATATATATATATATATATATACCCTAGGATACGAATCTCTCATGCAATATACACGTACATATTAACCTATCTTTCTCTCTCTATATATATATCTTTATACAAAGACATATATATACACATGTGTAAATATGGTTATGCATATGCCAAACTTATATACAGGGTGTCCGTAAAGTTACTATACAGTCTTACAAGTTACTATGCTTGATTAAATAAACCTGTAAAAAAATAAATATTACCTATTAATACAAATATAATACAATAAAACAATAAGACTGTATAGTAACTTTACGGACACCCTGCATATATATATATATATATATATATATATATATATATATATATATATATATATATATATATATATATATATATTCGCTGGCCGCCCGGAATTGCTCGGTAGTTAAGTAAGCTAATATGATATTTTGATTAATGCTGATGTCTTATTTTTTATATTGGACCCAATATATAATAGTGATTTAATTTTTTTGAATGGCTCGTGCGCTATCACCGAGAATTGAAATTCAAACGTTCAACTTACGATTTACTTTTTCTTTGCCGTTAATGTCTGAGCTATGAAAACGTATGTGCTATTACGTTACGACTGCATATTCGTAATCCAGTCGTTCTACTTTGCTCCACCTGGAAATTTTATTTTTAAAATTTTTTTAACGCTTTTGCACCGTTTTTCTCCAGCTTAAACCTAAGTATAAAAGTTTACATGGGTTAAAACCCCTATTTATTATGTTTCTGTAGCCCCAAAACTGACAGAAGTTTTGTAGGCATTTTTTAAAGCAAAATATACACATATATAAATATACATTGGAAAAAAATTCTGTATACTAACACATTTTTACTCCAATATTACGCAAGTGTAAATCAGGTAGGATTTCAATATGAATATATAATTACACGTAATAGTTCACTAGATATGATCATTCCATAAGAAAACCGAAAACACTCGTGATGATTTACTCAAAATGAATGTTTAAAGGAATAAGCAAATATACTACATTTTTCCCGTTAATGCAATTCCACGACAATATAAAATAAGACTGTGATTTCTTTTTAAATAAATAGAAAAAAAATGTTTCTAATATGAATCTCAATACAGAAAAAAAAATAGGAGTATATATATATATATATATATATATATATATATATATATTTATATATATATATTTATATATACATATATATATATATATATATATATATACACACACACGCACACGCACAAAACCATATACAGGGTGACCAAAAAAAAAGGGGGGACATTCAATTGTTTTTCTGAGCATTTTACAGTCAACGGAGAGAAAAAGGCAAAATACCCTAGTGTTTTGATACGATATTTTGAATATAATATACTAGTTATGACCAAAGTTTAATTTTATTCAGACAAAACACTAAGAAACGGGGCCAAATTAGAGTTGGATCCCGTTCTTTTTCGGTCACCCTGTATATATATATATATATATATATATATATATATATATATATATATATATATATATATATATATATACCGTATTATAGTTGATGAATAATATGATTTAAGGTATTGTTTTTTTAATAACAGCTAATTGAATAGAACTAAACATATTAGTAAAAATTAACCGCAGTAGAGCTATTCAGAAATGCATTTATTACTATATGATTGCTTATGATTATATGCAAGTAAACCAAGAGTATATATATATATATATATATATATATATATATATATATATATATATACATATATATATATATATATATATATATATATATATATATATATATATATATATATAAATATACAGGGTGACCCCAGAAAACGGGCCCCAAATCTAATTAGGTCCCGTTTCTTATTGTTATGTCCGAATGAAATGATTCTTTGGTCATAACTAGTTTATTATATTCAAAACATTACATCAAAACACTAGGGTATTTAGCCTTTTTTTATCCGTTCTACAGCATATGTTCTAGATGACCTCCATTTACCTTTTATTTTTGTTGGGGGGGGTCACCCTTTATATATATATATATACATATATATATATATATATATATATATATATATATATATATATATATAGAGAGAGAGAGAGAGAGAGAGAGAGAGAGAGAGAGAGAGAGATGTTTGGGTGCGTGTGTGTGTGCTTGTATACACATAAATATATATCACATGTGTTTTATTTTACTTTAGTCGAATTTCTCAGCAATAAAGGGGCCCACGACCTTGGGTTAACACTTGAACTCTATAGGAGATACATAGGTATTCGAATGTTCCATTAAAGTGCTTTATCTCTCAAACACTGAGTTAGTAACTAAATTGAGAACATAATTTAGCCCTCTCCAATTAACCATTTACATATGTTGTATATCTTCTGTTTTGTTCTCCTGGTTTTCCTGGCACCCAGGAAAAAATGACCTTGTCTGGTGGAATATCCAGCTCCGTGCTATTACTTGAGGTAATATCACATGGATAAGGGGCACCATTCGTCGTAAAAGCTATTGAAGGTTAGCCGTAGAAAAGAGATGTTATTTGGGCTGGGAATACTATTTGATTTTGAATATTTGGTCAGGGTTCACTTCTAGGGAAAATATTCGCATGTCAGGTTGTTTTGACAAACCCCTGTAAGGATAGACCTTAGACACTCTAGAAATGTGTCTTGTAGGCAGTGTGTGTTCAAATGTATAGAAAATAAAAAAATAATTTGGTGAAAGTACCTATACAAAAGAAAAAAATATATAAATATAAACAAGACACATTTTTCTCACAATAATTAATTTTTATCATCTTATATATATATAAATATATATATATATATAAATATATATAAGATGATAAAAATTAATTATTGTGAGAAAAATGTGTTTTGTTTATATATATATATATATATATATATATAAATGTATATGTGTATCTATATATATATATATATATATATATATATATATATATATATATATATATATATATATATATATGGTAAGACTGGTAATTAGTAAAAACATGAACAGAGTGCTCGATACTATTGCAGAGAAAATATGTGTTTTATTTTTTATTGCCGTTTTATATGTTTGGTTACATATGTTTCGGATGTTGGACCATGTTTACGAACAAACAGCCTCGTCAGAACTTACACAAAATCAGTAAAATCTGTAAGATCTGACGAGGCTGTTGGATCGTAAATATGGTCCAACACCCGAAACATATGCAACCAAACAGATAAAACGGTAATAAAAAAATAAAACATCTCTTTCTCTCTCTCTCTCTATATATATATATATTTATATATATATATGTATATATATATATATATGTATATATATACTTATATGTATATATATGTGTGTGTGTATGTATCGCCACTTTTATATATATATATATATATATATATATATATATATATATATATATATATATATATATTTAAGTGCCGGTACACGGCGTTGCCCTGGTATAGTGAGGGTTCGTAGGAAGGACCATTATAGCTGGGTGTTACGAAAAATGTGATATTACTGGGGAGGGGGGATCGAAACAACAGTAGGCAGCTGTGGTAAAAATAATAAAAAGAAGCGGTAATACACAGGCAGACTCGGACCTGTATTGCGAAGCGAGAAAAATAGATTAAGAAAGACCCTCACGTCTTAGATGATTAGTCCGTTGCGAAACCGGATGTCCCGAGCGTTGAGATGAAGGGTTTGGGACCAAAAGGGGACAATGAGTTGGGAAAATTGCGACGAAGAAACTAACCCCTCCTGGTAGAAAATTGCCCAGTTTAGGGTGAAGAAATTAATGTTTTAGCCAATTTTTCGATATTTGAAGAGACCGAGCTTTTAAACGATTCCGATTTTGTAACGTCTATACGAGTCTGTTGAAAACGTTTGCTACCCCTCCCACACACACAGAGATTTTGAATTTTAAACGGATATTTTAAATAATAGTCAAATCCTATTTCGGTCACCTAAATTGGTTTTAACATTACTTAAAAACAATTATTTTTCTTATACTATATTTTAGTAAAAAAATAAAAATAAAAAACATTCTATGAAAGCCAGATTGACCTTATTTTTTATACCACACTTGTTCAAACTGAAACACGCTGATCGTAATATTCTTATGTGGATCTATAAAAAAAATAATTTGTTTAACTTTGTGACATTTTCCCATTCTCTGGAGATCATGCGCACTCGCAGACCCCATAAAGTCATTAGTCCATATTTCTTTCAACAGTAACATAATTAACAAACACGATGACAGATATCGAAAATCTTTGTTAAAGTTTGTGGACTATTTTCATTCTATGGAGAACAGGCGACAAACGCAGACTCCACAATTTTATTATACCTTCCCTGTTTCAGTTGAAACATACTTATCAAAGTATTTTCGTGCGCATCTATATCAAACATTTTTGTAAAAGGCTTTCATTTTTTTTTAATATCCCTTCTCTGGCCACACAATTTAAATGAGCCACCATTGTTCAAAATACAACATAGCCATATTTGCTCCTTGATACCTATTCTATCATTTTATCATAGTACAATAGTAAACCATATTTGAGCTCATTCCTGTACAGGCACATACACACACGCATACACTGGCATTCTCCCTTATTATATATATATATATATATATATATATATATATATATATATATATATATATATATATATAGATAGATAGATAGATAGATAGATAATTATCAACTGACATGTGTTTCGTGTTTTCCACTCATCAGAGTGGCTCCATCTTGCTAAATTCAGCCACTCTGATGAGTCGTAGAATAAGCAACTGGATCCAGCCACTCTTATGTAGCCGTAGAAACACGTGTCAGTGGATAATTGTATATTAACAAAAAAATCAATGTATACGCCACTCCCCAATTTGGGCGTAGCAAATTAGTAACAATGACAGTTCAGTTTTTCCTAACTCGCACTGAGGTAAAAATGCACTTTCGTATAAATAATCGAAGTCATTCAAAACATATCGCAAAAACCGAAACAAATAATTAACATATATATATATATATATATATATATATATATATATATATATATATATATATATATATATATGTATATATATATGTATATATATATAGATATATATGTATATATATATATATATATATATACATATATATATATATATATATATACATATATATATATATATATATATACTGGCAAAATTACCCGTCGTTGATTGGGTTCAATAACAGCCTACAGAAAATGAACTCAGATATATAAAAGTATGATAGGTTATGAAAAAGAAGGGATGTAAAGAGATAGCTTCGACTTCGGGGGTATACAAAACCAAAGCAAAGTATGATGAACGTAAAAATAAAATAGATAACCCCCATAATTTATTATACCATACCTGTTCAGACTCAAACACTTATCACAATATTCTGTGGGTATATATTAAAAACTTTGTTAAACTTTGTGACATATTTCCATTCTATGGAGGTCAGGCGCGAACGAAAAGCCCATAATTTCTTATACCATATTTCTTCAAATTGAGACATAATTATCAAAGTATACTTACACAAATATATCTGAAAAGTCTTTGTTAAAGTGCGTGCAATATTTCCATGGAGTACAGGCGCGTACGCAGACCCACACTTTTATCATACCATCCCTATTTAAGTTAAAACATACTTATCAAAGTATTCTTATGTACATCTATATCAAAAACACTTGTAAACATTTTTTTTAATTTTTATATTTTTTATTTCCATACTTTGTGAACCAGGCGCGACCCCATACCCCACAATTTTAATTAATCGCCGTTCTGCAGGATCAAACATACCCATTCCTGTGTCTCGATACATCTTCTATCATTATATGTAATCAGTTTTATAAAATAGTTAACCATATACGAGCCTAATCTAGAGCACACACATACACAAACACACACACAAACACCCATGATATATTATATATAAATATTTATATATATATATATATTTATATATATATATATATATATATATATATATATATATATATATATATTAGGCGCCGCCAAAAATGGCCGAAAAATCAAGTTGTTGTTGATTTTTAAAACGAAATTACATTTATTAAAATCCATTATTTCTGAGTAACCTTCTTTTCCAGAAAGATAGAACCCTGAATGTTATTATATAGAAAACAGAATAATGTAAAACTTTATTTACTATTTTTAATTAAATTTTCAATGTTATATTTTCCGCAAAAGTTAACAATTGACATTTTTTGTCTTGTACAAAAAACGTACATAAATATTAAAAAAAAAGGTTTTTGAAATAATTAATTTATTTATTTGTTGTATAACTAAGATTTAGGATGATTTTCTATGAGAATATGCAAAAATATTATAATATAAGTACCTGGATTTCAAATAATTCCACTTATTCATATAGGCAACCAGTTACTTGGCGTCGATCTAGAGTCTGTTTACGTTTGTAGTTGATAAAAAGCAAACTATGGAAGACCAAACAGGCCAAAAAAAATCTTATTTTTAACTGGCGAAAATTTCAATGTATTATTAACGCTGCGGCTGGCCAGTACGAGATGGGTGACCATTTTATGAGTTTGGTTTTTAATGTGTATGTGTGTGGGGGCCAGGCTTCCCAAAATGGAGGAGGGGGGCAATTTAAAGCAGAATAAAAAAAAATATTTCAGCGTGTTTGGTCCACCGTCGTGGAAAGGCGGCAAACGTTTTCAAACGGGATCGAAAAAAGGATGCTATTTTTAACACAAAGGGCACAATATTTATCGAATGTTTCTTTTTTAGTATCGATTCTTCAAAGCATGCCCTGTTTAATAATCGTCATGCATTATTCGGCTCGCTAAAAAAAATGTTAATTTATTTATCAAAGATTTTAAAATGTCTTTTTTCGTATAAATATTTTACTTTTTTTTTGTTTTGCTTAACTTAAATTAATTATTTTACTTAACATATTCACCGAATTTCACACTTCAAAACTCAAAAGCGGGATAATTAAACACAATCAAAGTTCTGATATTCAGACGTCAAAATAAGGTATGCAAACATTTTTTTTATATATCTATAATTTTGTCCCTTAGAACAACACAATATGTTCTCTTTAGTTTCAGATGATTATTTTAAGCATATTTGTACCCCCTCAAAACAAGGGGGGTTGTAAGCAAAAACAAAATATATATAAATATCGTTTATGAAAAATAAGTACACTGTTATAAAGTTCATTCTTCTCTTAATAATCGCTGAAAATTTCGTATTGATCGGATAATTACCTATTTTTGGTAGATTTTTAAAAAGATGTCCGTTAAAAAGTACTTACCTGCCCACCATCCCCAATTTTGGCGGTACCTTATATATATATATATATATATATATATATATATATATATATATATATATATATATATATATATGATGAGAAATAGAGAAATGAAAATGAAAAGGAACACACAGAGTTAGGTGTTCATCAAAGTTTCGTTTTTATTCATAAGATGTCTCGAAATTAAGAGAAACGCTGATAAACACATATCTCAGTTGTTTTCCTTTTAATTTTCATTTCTCTCTCTCTCTCTATCTCTCTCTAACTACATATAAATTCATATATATATATATATATTTATATATATATAAGTATATACATATATATATGTACATATGGTATATATGTATATATATATATATATTTATATATATATATATATATATATATATATATTTATATATATATAAAGAGAGATAGATAGATAGATAGATAGATAGATAGATTGATACATACATACATAGATGGGTGGATAGATAGATATTATGCAAGATTAACGGATCGTATTAATGAATTTGCAAAATTTCCATGAGGTTTTACGAGTAACAATTTAGTTTATTATTTTTATCTGTATACTCGATTAAACTTTGAAATTAATATTTCGTTTATTTTCATTTTTTTTCACTACGTATCTGCTTTTATTTGTTTTCTTATGTTCAAGCGCTTACAATATTCATTTTTCCCTCGCAGCTTTTTTCACTATATTTATCTCAGTTTTTTTTGTGTTTACTTCACCATGTTTAGTTCAAAATTACTACTGCCACTCTCACTTTGCCACAAGAACCTTTCCACCACCATACATCGTGCGACTCCCATCTTCGTCCTAGTTAAGAACTATTTGTACTACTATCTAATCTATTGATTCTACTAGGACTACTATTATTTAGAATATTGCTACGTTGTTAATTGATTTACGTTTACACTAAAACGCATTGTGTAATTAGAAAGAATGAAAAAAAAATAACGGTCACATTACAGTAAGTGTTTGCTCTGCAAACGGAAAGATGCACCATATTTCGGCTTGAATACGAAGAAAATGAATATGTATTTAGATGTATTATTAGTATATAAACCATATTCGTTCACAAACACCTCCAGTGTAAACGCACTAAAGGTCTTTAAATAATAATCATATTGTACACACTACCACTGTATCCACGCATTGTTCTTTTTTAATATACAAATACATCCAACGTATTAACGTTTAATTATATATTTCATTATTTATGCGCGAGTATTTATTATGGAAAGAAATATTCAATATATGGAAATTTAAATATAATACAAACTGTGCGATACTAAAGCATTTGCACATGCACATCTTCCTACCCCCTCTCTCTCTACCTATATATATATATATATATATATATATATATATATATAAATATATATATATATATATATATATATATATATATATATATATATATATATATATATATATATGAGAGTATAGATTGGTTTCCTAGATGTAAATCACATAAAACCCAGGTGACAATTGAAGAGTGCAAAACAGCGGAGAGAGCTGGTATATAAATTGTTTATTAGCTACACATGTGCATAGATGTTTCCGTGAAATCACAATTCGAAGAGACTACTTCATCAGACAATATGTATGTATGCATATATATATATATATATATATATATATATATATATATATATATATATGAAGCCAGAAACACGCGTGTCTAATGCACATAAAAAATATTATATATATATATATATATATATATATATATATATATATATATATATATATTGTTCTTATTATTTAAACTTATATCCCATTGTCCATGCATTATAAATTACCATGAGAAAGAAGAACATTGAATCGTCAAATATTTACGTTATTTATGAATGAGAATGTAATCTAACATTCTTATAGAAGGCTGACTTTTTTTATATCGGTATATGCTGTTGTTAAGGATTTTCCCGTTACACACATACATATGTATGCGCGCACACACACACCCACACACACACACACATATATGTATATATATATATATATATATATATATATATATATATATATATATATATATATATGCAAATAACAGGTTTCGAACAGAGGATGCATACGAGTACATATTTATGCATAAAGAAATAGTTTAATTCTTTTTTCATATATATTAATATATATGTCATTTCCTCTCTATATATTTCTCCACTTCTTAATTTCAAAATTATAAAGATCGCATCCTCTTTATTTTCTGTATGAGGTTATCTCCCCTTTCATATTGAAAATAGTATTTTTCACATTTTCTACTTATTTTAATTGGTGGATTCTTTTTCTATTTCTGCTTCTTTCCCATCCTCTTGTACTTTATGAATATACGTTTTAGATTATGTCTATTAACCTGCGCTTTTGTAATTCTTATGCGAATATTCATTTTTTCGGTGTATTTTTTTACTTTATATAAATTTTGGTGCTTGTTAAGATAGGGTCTCGTAATTAATATTTTACATATGTCGTTTTAAGCAAAAAACAATAGTATGCATTTGCGTTCCATGTCTATTATTTATAATATATCCAAAAATTATGAAAATTCATCGAATAGAAAAAAGTCTATCGCTATAGACAATAAATATAGCGTGCCATTGACCATCTAATCTAAAATATTCGTCCACAGTTATGTCCTCTCTCTGTGAACTCTCCATCGACTACTCTTTAACGTCTGAGAAAAATGCAATTTTACAAATTTTCAGTAACACTTACATTTAACTATGAATAAATCTTACTCGATGAACGTTTGTACTGTTTGGATATTACTATTTTCGACATGGCAAATTAGTACGTAATATTGATTTAGCTTCAGATAACTATTTAAAATTCGATCTGTCGACTCTATTATAACAAGCATAAATCGTCTGTATTAATCACGCCATCATAATCAGTTATATTATAAAATAACCCGTGGGTTTACTTTAGTTTTCTTTTTCATTTCTTTTGAATTTATTTTCCATTTTTTTTTCATATTTTTGTCATTCTTTTATATATTGTTTCTTCATTAATTATATATGAAAGATTGTGTTATTATCAATGGTTAAAATATCCTAGATATTTTCTTATCATATACATAAAACCATTTCCGTCAGCGATGCAAATGTACAAACTACCGTGATATGCGTACAGTTATTAGTAAACAACAAATCGCTGACCCCATTATTTATTTATCATGATAAATAGCGGATAGTTGTAAAAAAAAAAAAAAAAAGAACAATCGTACTATTTTTTTAATTCATTAGTTTCTAACTTTATTTTTAAGTTTATAATTTTCGCTGGGTTTGAAACGAGTCTAATTGACTACAACTCAGGCTATTAGATCGGTACTTTCTTATCTAAATCCTATTAAACATGTTAAGCTGAAATGCGACTAAACACTGATTGGAAATCTATGGATGTGTATTCATATTTAAACACGACTAAACTCTAAATTTAAGTTTCGTTTCCTTTTTTATTTTTAACTAGCGGGGGTACCCGGCGTTGCCCGAGTGTTTGTTTCCGGGACGGGGGGGGGAGAGTTTTAAAAAATGTTATGGTAGGTAAGTAGGAAGGATCAAACCCGGAGTCATGAGTAAAAGTAGGAAAATAAAGTGTGAAAAAAAACAAAAAACATCTGCAACGTTAACAGTTATGCCACTAAGATGTGAATTGTCCAGCACGCTAACCACTACGCCACAGAGCACTGCAGCTTAGTTTAGTGATTTTAAATAACTTCACATGAAAGAACTACGAAGCCAAACCGGTGTTCTCTTCTCAACTGTTCCTTGTGAACGATCCTCAAACGGTGTTAAGTGGTGGCAGGGGGAGGAGGAATTTATTAGAGAGAAAATATTTTACCACTTCCATTGATCTTAACCGATTTTGACCGTGCCTTCTCAGCAGAAAAAGTATAGAAATCTAAGATTATCGAGGAATTTGAGAAATAATAAGCCTATAACACACCTCAGATATTGTTCTGCCGTTTGTGCATATTATATTTGCATGAAATATCTTGATTTTTATTCTATTAATGTCAAAATCAGACGGGAAAAATGAGTTCATTTTATTTATATAGAGATGAAAACTTTCCAGACAAGACAGGATGCCATTTGACGCAAGGAGCTTAAATTCTACTCAGAGAAAAGTGTCCGTTATATAGATTTCGACCCCGGACACCCCGATTTACCATGCACTTTTCTCATAAGCAGAACCTTCTGAGAAGTCATAAATGTATACTAAATTATTTAAGCTATATTACGTAATAAAATCATAATAATTAGCGATTAGTTCTAGGTATGCGGTTTATTTCTCTTAATAAAAAAAACATATTAGTGTTTTTTTGTATTAAGAATAGGACTTGTAAATATTTTCTGTCATTCCGCACATTATTGTATTGTAGTGATATCTAGTAAATGAGAAGCAAATCCCTTCTGGTACAAACATCGTAAATTAATAACAAATAAATCAGAACAGTTTTCTAAACGATCCCTGTATTATCTATTATAATTAAACAAAATAGTTTAAAGGTACAAGTGTTAGGCTGTCATTATGTGTAGTGGGCCGGGTTCGAATGTCTAATTTTGTGCCATATGCATCAAGCCACACTGATTAATAATGAAAAGATGAAGCACAATTCATACGAAGCTATTTAAATTTAACAAAATTAGACACGTAACAAATAGCTCTTATTATATACCCTTTTCCATCATGTTATCTTTCAATCCCCTTTATTCCTCAATTTGCCTTATCTCTCTTTTTATCCAGAAATAAAAGAAAATATGAGGAAAAATGTATTTTATCCCTATTCTATTCATACACCATTCAGTAGGATGTCTTATCGTTAGCTGTATTAACTCTTACTGTTTCAAAAATGAATGGGAGGCTGAGCGAGATAATGAAAGAAGCTATGACAGAAACGATGTCATATTATATAAGTGTATCGGAATCATACCACACAAAGAAAGAGACGAGAAATACCGCTGATTACTTTAATTATTCTTTCCTTTGCAAGATGTAAAAAGTAGAAAGTGAATCATAGTTTTTTTTTCTTTTTGACCGTCTAAGTAACCACCTCCCTTAGTCTTAAAATTCAAGCATCGCTGTTTATGAGAAATATCGAAGAATTGCTGTTGTCTGGGTCAGAATTTATTCCATTTAATAGTTGCCGGGTAAACTTTATAAGCCTGGTGTGGTATTTAAGCTCCTACCATCAAGTGGCATAATGACTTGTCTTGAACGTATTCTATAAAGAATAATACTATAAGCATTTGAGTAAAAATTGAAACCGATACACACACACACACACACACACATATATATATATATATATATATATATATATATATATATATATATATAAATATTATACAACAATAATAATTTTTAATATCTGCAGACACTGTTGTTTAACCCTTTCTTGAAGGATCAGTGATGGGTGACATGATTACTACCGGTCGGGATATTCGCGCACGCCATGAAGCAATATCTGACTCCATTAGAAAGGAACCCACATAACGGCTAATCTAAAACGCGAGAAATATCGTTGAAATTTTTAACATTTTTTTTAATGTCATAACATTCGGTCATATTGCTCTAATTATTATAATATCATGATCTATAAATGCGAGCTAAGGTGGCCGAATTTTTATTTCAACTTGAAATTTAATTTTATATATATATATATATATATATATATATATATATATATATATATATAAGTGAAAATAAATGTCAATTTTTGGTCGAGAGACTCGAGATCTGACATTTGAGAAAATATTGTAAATCGGTTTTCGGCCAGAAATATGCTGTCAAGAGGTCCAAGTTCAACGATTTGCCCTTTGAAAACTCTACCAAACTCCTCCGCCAATTTTTGGTCTTAATACTTGAAATTTTAAATGTAGGTTAAAGCTTCTCAATTTTATTTGAGCCAAAACAGTAAATATTAAAGGGTCAACATTAGGTTCAAAATAAAAGAAAAATTTACGTTCGCTTTCATACCAAATTACTCAGCCAATTTCGTGTCTACACTTTGGGAATTTTATATAAATGGTACTCTCAGATAGAACAAGTTTCAAATCGGCCTAAATCCAGAATTTGAGCTGCCGAGGTGCCTAAGAACACAATATTTGACCTTGGCGATCTAGCAAACTACTATGCAAATTTTGTGTCTAAACACTGGAAATTTATACATAACGGGTATTCAGATATGCGGCAAGGATTTCAATTAGTTTGGGGCGAAAATTTGGCTGCCAAAACGTCACAGTTGAAAGATGTGACCTTTGCAAATTCTACCAAATTTCTCCGTCAATTTGGACATGGGAAAAACTTTATATTCTGATGTGAGACCAAAATAATAAATGCTAAGGGATCCAAATTGGGGTCACGGTTAAAAAAAAAAAAAAAAAAAAAAAACTCTGCCGTCTCGACAACATTACTTGGACAAAGTTTTGTCCTAAGATTCGAAATCTTACATAAAGTATATTGACACGTAGGGTAAGTTATGAACAGTACATAGGTTTCGAACAAATCCGGGCTGAACTGCTAGTACACACGTACACACACACACACACACACACACCCACACACACACACACACACACACACACACATATATATATATATATATTCATTCTAGCAGTACCGCCCGGCTTTGCTCGGACCCTATGTACTGTTCATAAATTTATGAACATATGTATATATTAAAAAGTGTTAATATGTATCGTAATGCCTTTCTATATAATAGGTTTTCTAAACTACCATAGAGAAACGTTTGTAGAGGCCACAGACGTCAATTTTTTCTTACATTTTTGACCCCAATTTTTACTCATTAATATTTTTTGTTTTCGGCTCAAATTGAATTAAAAAATTAAGCCTATGTCCAAGACATATACATCTAAAATTTCAAGTGTTTAGACCCAAAATAGGTGGACGAGTTTTGTAGAGTCTGCAAAGGTCCAGTTTGTAAACACTGACCTGTTGCCGGATAAATTTTCACCCAAAATCTAGTTAAAAAGCTTGCTGCATGTCTGAATACCTTTTATGTTAAATTTCAAATGTTTAGACGCAAAATTTAGAGATCTCAAAGGTCAAGTCTTTGGAACTTCGATTTGGCAGCGACCTTTTTGGCGAAAACTTATTAAAATTCTTGCCCTCTGTCTGAATATCCTTTATGTAAAATTTCAAATGTTTAAACCAGAAATAATCTGAGTACTTTGGTAGAGACCGCAAAGCTCAAATGTGTTTTGAAACGACACCTCTTATGACCGCTTAATATTTATTGTGTGGGATTAAATCAAGTTATTAAGTCAGATCTATTTCGAATAAACATATATCTAAAATTTCAAGTGTTTATACCCCTAATTGGCGGAGGAGTTGTGTAGAGTTCTCAGAGGTACGATTGTTGAACTTTTACCTCTGAACAGCCAAATTTCTAGCTGAAAATTGATTACAAAGATTTCCCCAAATCTCAGTACCCTGCATGAAATTTTAACATTTATAAATACTTCGTAGTCTTGGTACTATATACCGTTGAAGAAATATTTTGAAAATATTCACGTAAATAATTCTCATGTACGCCCATATGTTGAAGAAATACTTGGAGATTAAAACAATCCCCACTCTTTTACACGACCGCCACCAAACTTAGCGGGTTTCTTGTCATATTTAAAACACAGTGTTACACTTTCTATGGCGCACTTTACTTTTGCCCTGCGAACGGAATACTTGTCATTGAAATAAATGAGATGAATCTCATTGTGCATCAGTTAAAACCAGTTTTCGTCTCGCATACTCCAGGCGTGTTTCACTGTGAAATACGAGGCTGAGAAGCTAGAAGGCATGCAACTCTATAGTTTTAACCTGCGTTTTAACATTTTATTGATACTATATTATCGTTCTCTTCACTTAAATCGTCCTTCAATTAATATAGCAGTTCAAAATTCCATTTTGTAGACATTCAACCAATTCTCCGGCCGTTTTGGCGAGTCTCGGTTTACCATATGAGTTTGTATCAGTTTAATGGCTGCTAATTATCCGATAAAACGACATTTCTAGACCTATGAACAATATCAACATTTTTAAAATGGCGGTAGTATTGGTGTATACTTCAGCGTCAGTTTGTTATTTCCCTCTCCAAGAAAAAAAAACACATTTATAGAAATCCACTTAATCGTTTTTCTGAATTTTTGAGACAATAATTAATTATTTGTATTATTTGGATTCATCGGGATACTGTTCTCACTTTGAGTGTGATTCTCACAACTTTTCGGTCGATGTAATCTCCATATTCTGCAGGTGTATCTTGTCGAACTTTGAAATGTTTCTGTCGAACTCGGGAATTTGGACCGAATTTCGAGCGGAACACGTTATTTTCTTCACAGAGGTAGCATAATCTTGTTTCGTCACCCATGACAGAAGATATATACTAAGTAATTCGAAATTGTATGCTGTCGGTCCCTCAAATGAGGATTGCACCTCTCCGGGAGAATACCATTTCTTTCAGTTAATTTTTCCAAGCACTCTAACCACTGCGCCACGGGTCCTTGCAGGCAAATATTGTACAAATTTTAGGAGCCTCAAACCTATTTTATTTCTAGTGTAATTGTCACTATTTATTACTAATTATTACTATATATTACGTATATTTATATATTAGCGTGGGTGCCCAGCGTTGCCCGTGTGTTTGGAGGTGTATATGGAGCAAAAAATGTTGTAATAGGCAAGCATGCTAGAACCCGTGACGCGAAGGCAGAAAAGAAAGCGGAAATGGGTGTAAGAGTGTTGGTTGAGCACACAAACAAAAAAGAAGAAAATTGAAAAGCACAAAATAAAAAAGGAGTTGTAAGCAGGCCCGAACCTGTAACGGGCCAGAGTAAAAAGAGGTGAAAAACAAACAAACGCTCATATCAATGAGGATACCGTGGTTATGACGTCACGGACTGTCGAAATAACGCCTTTTATGCCACGTTGTTTACGCAAGCTTTTAATGACTTGCAAATAGTCAGCGAAAAAAACCGACCCTCCAAGTAGAAACCTGCCAAGTTGAGGGTGACGGAATTAGTGTGTTGGGTCTATTTTTGATATTTGTCGTTCGAAGCCTCGAGCTTAAAAACGATCTCGATCTCGTAAAAATCTGTCGCCATTGTTGGAATTTTTACGCAGACATACAAACATACATACATGTCTTTTATTACATACATACATACATACATACATTCACGCACACATTTAACCAGAAAGGTGAAATTTATATCATAGATTAATGTTTTACTTATTACTTGTATATAAAATATCTATTGTTGTGGTTTCCATATCGTATTAAATTCTATACCAGGTCTTCCTAGTAATTGGTAATTTCCTAGCATATGTGCTGCTTCTTTACTCGTCTTACTCTTCATCGTTCTTCTCCGTCTATCATTTTTACTTCGTCTCTTAATTATAGATGACTTCCCCTTTTTTTCGCAGATATGGCCAGCTATACCTTATTTTTTAATCTCTCCACGTACTACGAGTTTTTGATGTTTTTCTAACCGTACTTTTAGTGGACAACACATCTCACTTTTGTATAGTTTTACACATTTTCATGAGATTTCATATACACATTTCTTAGTCATGATTTTTTTGGCTGTAGGGGTTTGACTCTCCGTAGCTGCGGAGATTTGAATCCCTCCTGAATACTGTCCTGATGTAATAAGGATAACATATTCGTAAAAGTTTTGCAGACAAGCCCTTCATACATGGTATACAAATTCGCCCGCTTAGAGGAAGGTGGGGTGTGTTTATTTGCTTCCCTACTGAGCAAATTAGGTATGATGCCGTTTTTTCAATGGGGAGAGGGGGAGGGAAAAGGGGGCCACCTCCCGGGAAGTGGGAATAGGAGCTAGATAGTGAGAGCCTCTTTGTATATAGGGTGCCCTCTATATGGACCAGGAGCTCATTGCTACAAGTACAATGGTCACTGATTGCAGCATCTACCGGAACAAATACTACACTTTGATTGTGGCCCGAATACCACAAAACCCACCTAAAGAGATGCCTCTATAAGACCACCATTCGCCCATGTATGGAGTATTGTTGTTGCATGTGGGCTGGTGCATCTGCTATTTCTCTCTCGCTTCTTGACAGTGTTTAAAAGAGAATCTGACCTGCAAGTAAGCTTCGGCCTCTGTCCCATCGACAACATGTTGCATCCCGCTGCTTATTATACAGAAATTTTATGAAAGATGCTCCGACGAACTACAATCCCTTGTACTCTTGACATAAATACCATCAACAGACCCGAAAAGCAGCAAAACCTCACCCCTATACAGTAGAGATCCCTAGATGTAAGAAATCCTTCTTCTCTAATAGTTTCTTCCTTAGAACTCTTAGATTTTGGAACTTCCTTTCAAATTTCTGCTTCTCAACTGTACTTATATGCAAATGTTCAAGTGTAATATAAGCAGACATCTTGCTGCGCAACTCCATATATAGTACCACTGCAACATGCCCCTGATATTACCCCCTACAACAATGTGTCACTGTGCCTTGTTTGGGGTGAAAATAGAATAAATAAAAACAGGTTCGTTTTGTTATTTGTATTAGCAAATTATATTCGCATTAGTATTTTCTTGGTATTTCTAAGAGGTATCATGTCTGAGATGAACTGTAATGGTTACATGTCACATGGAAAATACTTCTTTATATTTTTATCTTAGTTATATATTGTACTTCTGCTGACAGTTTCAATATAAGAGGATCATCTTACTTTTTATTTTGTACATCTTTAAGCATGCTATTTAATATACTTGAAAGATCCTGTCGAATGTTAGTTGAAGTCAATCCATGTCATGGCTATTTTTCTATTTATTCCTGCCTTAAGGATCCTTCACTTTAAGTATATTTGGTTATACGCTGCTGTTTGCCCTTGTCAACATTATTTTATTTTCCTGGGGAAGTAGTAGAGCAGTTTTTACAGTTTTCCTTGTCTGTCTGTATCAGTGTACTTCTACCTTTGCTCATCTGTTTGCACAGGTCAGATTTCTGGATCCATATTTTCAGGTGTATAGTTAGTTTTTCAATTAGTGTCGTGAATATTAAAAAAAAAACATGAGAGTATTTTATCATGACGGGCTGTTCTCTTAGTTACTATAATGCTTAGGGTTTTCTTGAAGGTTTTCGTGATAATTTTATTCACGGTCATTCTTTGATTTGATTAGATTTTCTTTAACATGTTTTTTTACACAGGTATCACCACATTATCAAGGCCAAGAGGCCACTCAAGATAAAGGTTAAAAATGAACGGTAGAAATTGGACAATATAGTAATTATTAGTAATGAAAATTGGGTAAATTTGATAACTTGTATGGAACGGCTCATCAAGAACTTATTTACGTTAGACTTGGACACAACCATATTGTAGTCAGCCGGAAAGCAGGAAAACGGGAGACAATTCCACAGGCGTGCAGTTCTAAGAAAGAAGCTTTGTTCATGGAATCTACGATTAGGTTTCGGCACAGATAAGGAGTGGGGAGGAATTATTGATAGTGTTTTCAGCTAGACGAGGACTTCTTGTGAAAGTTAGGCGAGGGGGGATCATAGACTGAAGCTCAGTCGAACACTTTCCATGAAAAACACGATAAAGCAGAGACAAACTCGCAACATCTCTTCTATGAGATAGAGGTTGCATGGAAGAGAAAAGGACATCTCCTACAAGGCTACGAAGTCTATTTTGAACTCTATCAAGGCAGGACAAGTCCTTTCTAGCAGCTCCTGCCCAGATGTTTCAGCCATTCCGTATTTCTACTGTGATCTTGACGCTTTTTACATATCTCAATCCAGTAGGGTGTTATTTCTGTCGACTCTGGTTTATCTGTTTTTGTTCTTTCCCGTGTACATTTTAAGAGCATTAGTTCTCGCTTTCTCATATGTACTGTGTTGTTTGTACTTTTCTGCGTTGTATCTGTATCGTCTCAATCTTCCTTCTTTTGCTGCCGACTTTTGATTTAGTTTTTAATGTTTCTTAATTAGTTTCTCATTCCGAGTAATATTTCCGTTTTCCATCCTTATCTTTTATCTTTTTACGCTTTACGGTTTTGACTTTTTCTCTGTATTTATTTATAAATTTGTGTTGCCAGTTTGACTTCTCCAACAAAATTTTATCGTTCTTTTTGTAGTTGTTGTTTAACTTTGAAGGTCATAGTTACTGACTCGTCCCATGCATACATTAAATTATTTAGATCCGTGAGCTGTTATGAGGGTTTACGGGAAGAGTTTTTATACATAAGCCTTCCTCTTTCTCGACCTGGAATTTCTTTAACGATACCTGCTTAGTTTTTCTTTTCGTTCATAAGAAGAATGATATTTTCAACTCCAATTGCTTCATCCCCAGTTAGGTCTGATATTTGGTAGACCTCAGTCTGAATCTTTTCATTTTTTTTATTTTGTCGGTTCACTAAATGTTAAATGGCTTTTTTGTGTATTGGTAGGTTTTTCATCTATTTTTCGTTGTATTTCAATTAGTTCCACATTTGAGATTCAATTCACTATTGAATATGAGTTCTTTGGTGAGCAATTCTTTGTTCCGTTGTAAAGAGGTTATATGACATACTCCATCCTTCTATACGCCGTTTCCGATATCCTCGTCAGTTCCGGTAACTTCCGCAATAGAACACCATTTCCAGTCTCGTCCTTTTAGAGTCCCAGTCTCTCCTTTTAGATTTTTTTTCCTATTTAGGGTTTCTAATTTAGAATCCGCATTTTTGTATCTTCAATTGAAAAGTTACGAAATGGAGTCTGAATGCTCCTCACACAACGACTAGCGGGTCGCATGCATCAGCCATGGAGAGAGTACCTGCCGATCATGACACCCAAACCGTTTTTCTTTATTCCATGATTTTCAATATTTGTCTTGGCTATTGTGCATAATGTGGTGTTTGTAGGAACACCAATCTCATGTTTTTCTTGTAGTCCTTTCACATGCATAATGACCATCTCCCATGGAAATTGGAGATAAGACACACTATCATGCGCACATATAAAAATTAGTCTCCTTGTAAGTCTTTAAATATCTCCTGTGACACAAATAATTGCAGTGGTTTCTATCTCGAACCTAATGATTCTTAAAGAATAAACTAGTGAAATATCTGTTTCACTCGTTACTGCAACTTCGAAGATTTTTTCACCCAATCTCTTAATATTTCTCCCACTTCATTTCTTGACGAAAAGTTGCATTACTTTCAGAAATATATTTATTGTGATATACTTCCTCTATGATTACAACACTGTCAAGACTAAGGGAGCCCTGCTTATCTTCTTTTCTCGGAAGATCAAATCGATGTACTTCTATACTCTAGCATAAATGAGATATATTTTGGCCGACTGTGTATGTTTTATTTAAGAATAACCGTATCTTTTTTGTTGTACTCGATTGTTGATAGTTTTTTTTCTGTGATTAATAGACACATTATTACAATATATTTGTAAACTCTCTTGATGTAAAAAGTCCTCATCAGATCTCTTAATAGGGGTTTAAAGCTATATGTCTGGACAAGTTTGCCCCTTTTTATCACAAACCTTTCACATTTATTCATGTAAATTCAGTCCTTATGCCATCATAAAACACTCTGATCGTATGCACTTGGTTACTCTGCTTGTTCTCTTTACTTTCTAAATAATTTAATGTCTGAATTTTAGATGGTATAAAAAAGCAAGATAATGTAAGTTGCAATCTTCGGCAATGCGGTTAAGTTAATACAACATATTATATTTTACATGTAATTTTTACAAAAGGGACACCATCTATCAAAGTCCTCAATCTACTCGAGAATATGGTTAACGAGTGTATGGATATCAAGGGGGCAATATCCTAGTAAACAGTAAATTTGGTCAATTGGATTACTTACGCGGATACTTCATCAAACACTTGTTTACGTTGGACGTTAAGACGACTATACTGTTATCAGATTTATAGAAGAAAAACGGAACAAACTCCGACATGCATCCTATTATTAGACAACAGCTTTGTTTATGGAATAACAATTTAGTTTTAAGTAGAGACAATGCTTGGGGAAAATTATTGATAGTGGTTTTACTTAGACGAGTGTTGTTAAGGGACCATAAATGGGAGATCAAACGAACACTTGCAATAGAAAAACCGAGAGAGCCATGATAGGCTCGCAACATCTCTTCTGTAGGAAAGAGGTTGCAGGGAAGTGAAAAGACATTACCCACTAGACTAGCAAGTTTATTTTGAACCCTCTCAAGGAAGGACAGGGGCTTCCGAACTGTTCCTGCACGAATGTAGCAGCAGCACACTATCCTAAGATGTACTTGCTTATTATAAATTAGAGACATGCATCGGTAGAGCAGTAGAATTATTCCACAATTTTTCTAGCAGCCCTTGAAATTGATTTGATAATAGGTGCCATTTAAGATCAAAAGTAAAGGGCAGATCTAGAAGCTTGTCAAAGCATGCAGTCTTCTCAAGACGAAAGTAATTCATTTCACCTGATACAAGACGGAAGTCAGAGAGAGGATGGTTGAAAAATAGACACTTGCTTTTAGATGCATCAAAATCAATAAGCCGTCCCTTACCACATTGCAGCAGGTGCTCAAAATCATAGGAGAGCGAAGAATGGAGATCTTGATCATGGTATATATTTATATTTTATATACTAATAAAAACCTACATAAGTAGTTGCATATATTCTTTCATAAGCGAACGTATTCATTAGACTTATATTCATAATTATATATCCATATAAATATGTTCATACATTGATTGATATATATATATATTGATTGATATATATATATATATATATATATATATATAGAGAGAGAGAGAGATATCTTTACTCAAATATATATATATACATACATACATACATTCCACATACATACAATGTTGATGTTTATTTGAAATCCACATTGTATTTTGACTTGCGAGTATGTCTTGCAATGTGGCAAATAAAATCTATAGATAAAATAAACACGGAACTCACGCACATATTTATGCGTAACTATCTGCATTAAATAACTATAATTTGTCCGTATATTAGATTAAATAACAATAAAAATCATTTTATTGATTTGAAATCACAAGCTCAAAAGTATATCGACATGAAAAATGGGATCGTTTTATATTTTATTGGATTGATTTTTTTTACTTAATATATTGATATCATTTCATAAATATATGAATAATTAAATATGATAAGCATTAAAGCTAGATAATGTTGCATATAAATTATTGTGTGGGTATATATCCATGTAGAATTATATATATATATATTTATATATATACATATATATATGTATATATATATGTATATATATATATGTATATATACATATATATATGCATATATATATGCATATATATATCATAATGTTTAGATATACAAAATAAATTTAAACATTGCAATTAGGAAAGGAAGATTTTTATGATTAATGAGTATAAGTAAATTTGTGTGTATATATGTATATATATACATATATATAGATAGATAGATAGATAGATAGATAGATATGATTTTCAGAATGTGAGAGATTGTATATAATAAATTCCACAGCCAAACAACGTCGCAGCCAACAAGAGACATGACAGTTAACGAACTGGAAGTCCAAAACTCGACTTTCGCCCTCATTTGACACATTCGAACTCAGTTAGACACATCCGAACTCAGATGGTAGAGTGTTTGCCTCGCATGGAAGAGGCTCTGTTTTCGAATCCTGAGTTCGGATGTGTCTAACTGATGAGCCCAAATAAGGGCGAAGCTCGAGCCTTGGACTTCCGGTCCGTTGGCTGGCATGGCTCTTGTACGCTGCGACGTTGTTTGGCTGTGGAACTTATTATATACAATCACTCACATTCTGAAAATTCTATCATAAGTTTCTCGATTTGTTAGCATTGGATGGCATCGCCCTTTCGATTAAAATTCCTACTTGTGAGACATCGGCTTGGGGTTCAAAAGCTGGTCAGATAACCGCGTCCCTTGTCGACACGAAGAAGGTTAATTTCACAGTTGGATTTTGGCGCGATTTGCTTGATCTGTGGTGGTTAAGAAAATTCTTGTGTGCGGGGCGTTTGCTCAGTTAGTAAAGTGCTTGCCTCGCATGTAAGAGGCTCGGATTTCGTGAGTTCGGATGTGTCTAACTGATGAGCCCGAATGAAAGCGAAACTCGAGTCTTGGACTTTCGGTTCGTTGACTGTCATGTCTCTTGTTGGCTTCGACGTTGTTTGGTTGTGGAATATATATATATATATATATATATATATATATATATATATATATATATAAATGGAGTGAAGATTAAAGGAATATATATATATATATATATATATATATATATATATATATATATATATATATATATATATTCCTTTAATCTTAACTCCAAAAAGGGGAAAAAGGGGAGCAGGAGAAGAAAGAAAAAATAGAAATGGGGAGCAAGCTGACCGGTCTCGACCCTCGCTTCTCAAAGCTGTATCGTGGGAATTTTTAAAACAAAAAATGAAAAAGTTATTGAAATTGCGTTTTATTCAATTTACGGGGAGAAAAAAAGTGGGAAAACGATTAAAATAAAACAGTTTATGGTTGAATACCCTAGAGATTAATCACGTTCAAACCCAGGAGGAATCCCCTTTGCTTGCAAAGGGAAGGTTTTCTAAGTCGAACGTGAATAGTCTCCAAGATCATAAGGTGATAGAGTGAATGAGCACGACTCAGAATAGGAAAAGAGTCCGTGCTAAGGTTCGCTGCACAAGACGGGGGTTTTAAGTAAATGATCAGTAATTGAAGGCCAGTATATGTAAGTAACACGTCCGTTACCTGAAAGGTTCCATTCTTAATTTTACTGCAGTCATGCTGTTGGATTCTTCCATCTAATATTAATGTCGTTCGACCCAAGTAGTTTCTACCGCCACCACATTCAAAATCGTAAATAACGTTGCTATTATGGTGTGTGGGGGGCAGCACGTCTTTTCGATAAGATGGTTATAAAGTTCTCGTAGAGAACACAACACGCACATTGGCAGCACAAGAACATCCATGAACTGCTGAACTTATTTGTTTGGCAAATTTCTAACTGTACCAAACCAAGGCAAACGAAAATAAACATGGACATTTGGACACTATATTCTCTTTAATTCGAGAGAATTATGCATATTTCCTTTTAATAACTGGCCTAATCACATCTAGTGGCTACCCGCTTTTGGATAAAGTATCCGTAATTGTTTCCAATTCCTCATCTAATTTAAACTTGGAACAAATCTTAAGGACACGATGTTTAAGGTTCAAATTAGATTTATCTTACGTTTTTAGGGCAAATTAAATCCCAACGAGTGAACAATCCTGCAAATGTTGGTTTACGGTATATAGATGTATGGTAACTAGATGGGGTTTTTGTTACCAATACATCAAGGAAAGCTATGGATGAATTGCACTCTCCCTCATAAGTGTACTTTAACGCGGGTTCCATTTCATTGTGTAAGGAGAGAAAGGTGTTTGCTTCCGTTTGGTTATTAAATAAACAGAATGTGTCGTCAACATATCGGGAGTACACTAATAGTTTTATCGTAAGCGCTCTTGATAGAACGCCACACCAATATTCGCCATGGTCGGCCTAAGTACTGACTCCATGGCCAGACCATCTTTTTGCTGATAAATAATATTGTTGAAACTAAATTTCACAGATGTCATTGGAAATTTCATAAGTTCTATAAAGATATTTTCAGGAACAGGAGGAGGTGATACCCGGCTCCGATATAAAAAAAAAACCTGCACAGATATGTATAGTTTCTAAAACAGGAACACAAGTAAAAAGATTGCCAATGTCATTAACAATTTAAACTTTTAATAAAGTCAGCAAAATAAAATTAATCTTAAAGATAATATTTACTATAATGTTGTAAAACAGGTTGTAAAATGTCAAAAATCAATTTTGAGACCTTGTGTGGCGATGAACCTTCCATGGAGAGAACGGGGCTTAATGGGATATCCGCTTTATGGGTTTTAGGGTGACCATATAACATTGGGAGGAGAGATCCAGAGGGTCTTATCTCACTAGCTAGGGTCGTCGAAAGTACACCGTTTTGGACCAAATTGACCAGTTTCTTTTGAAATTTGGTTTCCAAGGAGGCGGTTAAATCATGGGTTTTGACAGGGCCCAATTTTTTTTTAAATTTGGCTTTGTCATCTAGTTTTACTGACATTTTGTCAACATACTCATGATTTAAATTTACTTTGAATCATGAATCATAAAAGTCCCTCCTTCCTAATTGCAATATATATATATATATAAATATATATCTGATTTACATACGTATATATGCATATAAAATATTTATATTTATATGTGTATATATGTACACCATATATATATATATATATATATATATTTTTATATATATATATATATGTGTGTGTGTGTGTGTGTGCATATGCATAATACATATACATATGCATGTTCAAATCCCAGTCAACAGTGTTACGAAAGGAAGACAACCCTGGTTTTCATGTTTTGGTTTTTGATGTTAAATATTTCAAATATCAATTAGTGTTGGGTACGTGTTTTTTCTTGTGTTTATGAACAAACAAGAGTTTTTTTTTTCCTTTTTGGGTGACATAGTACTAATGGTAGAACAGTAAAACTATTACGTTACTTCTGGGAGCTCATAACTGGTGGTAAAGCAATAAGTTTCCAAGATTTTGGAGAAGACAACAATTCTGATAATAAAAAAAAAAGAGCCGAGTCGTTATCTAATTTTATCCAACCTCAATTATGAACGGACTCCAGTCGGCTTTAGAACAACATTTGAATTTCTAAATACAGCAAGACCAACAACAGCATAAACAACAAATAATTTATTAAAATTAATAATCCAGCAGCAACAGTAAGTAATCGAAAAGCAAAAATGGTGAAAGACTCTAACATAATCAGGTGCAACAACATGAAAATCAACAGTAACACCAGAGGAAACCTGATAACACGACGGACCCGGCAGCAGGAAAGCCAACTGCATCGAAAAATATCTGTTTAACTCGTTTCTGCAACTTCTAAGATTTTTTCACCCAAGCTCTTGGCATTACTCCCTTTTAATCTCATGACGAAGATTTTCATTAGTTTCAGAAATATATTTATTGCGATACTCTTCCTCTATGATTACAACACTTTCAAAACTAAGTAAGCCCCGCTTACCTTCTTTTCTCGGAAGATGGAATCAATGTACTTCTATTATTTTAGCAAGAGAAAGAAGAAACTGAAGGCTTTTTTTGTGGGGTATTTTTTGCGTCCAAACATATTAATTAATCTACATTTCAGTAAAAATTACTAGCGATGGCTACTACTCTGGCATAAATAGCGTCTGTGGTTGACAATTCAACTAGGAAATACAAGAAGGTAAGTAATTTTTAACCTATCACAGACTATACAAATACATTTTGTAGCATAGACTGTCAGTTTTTGTCTGACCTGAAATACATTCGTTTGCTTTTACGCAAATTGAAGACTGCTGAACAAAATAAATTCGTGGATTTTATTTTATCACGCATACATTACTATTTAGCCCCAAGGTCCCTTTGTTCTATAAACATAAAAATGAAAATGTCTAAATCTGCTGAAAATAAACGGAGATGGATTCGCAAAATAGGTTGCCGTGGTAAATAAGCACTGTGGCATATTTTAAATATCAGATAACAGTGCCGACAATTCTGCATGCCTAGTTTTGCCCAATAAGTGATATGAAACCGAGGTGTGGAAATTAGAATGGGTGTTCTCACAAAATTAAGAAAGCAACCACATTGAATTCTATCAAAATCTCAGAGAATAGAAATTGTTTAAAATGTCTCGAAAGATATTGACTCTAAACTCGCGTATGGAAAAAAATAACCAAACCGACACCGCACGTAATAAATAAAATACAGGCAAGAAGAAATTACCTTACATATTTGAACACTTCTAAAACATTTTTCAAAAAAGAAAACATTAGTCTCCTTATAATAGATGTGGAAATTCTTATTAGGTTAGAGACTGCCTATCTGTAAAAAAAAAAAACGTTTCATATGTAAAAATATCAGAAAAAAAAATTTCATATGCATGAGTGAAGAGCGGATGTACAAAAATTTAAAACAATGGCTGAATCATTAGAAAATGGCTTCCAAACCGTAAGTGAATCGAGACGAAAGATGGATGGTGACATTTTATAGTAGTAAGACTTAGTTGCTCTCCTTTAAAAAATGCAAGGAACCTCGCCAACCACCGATATCCAGGACAAATAATCCGCTACCTGTGCACTCTTCCTTTAAAACTCCTCGGCTTAACATTCACAGGAAATATGAACAAAAATACATTGAGGGTATTGCAAAGGCTGCTGAAAGAAAGGTGGGCTCCCTCTATCGTGTTAGAAGACCGATAACGTTGAGAGTATCCTGCACTGCTACAAGGCCCTCATTTTCCCATGTATGGAGTATTGTTGCTATATCTGTGCTGGAGAATATATGACTAGTATCTCCCACTTAGATAGCGTCCAAGAAAGGGTCTACAATCTAATAGGTCCCACTTTGTCAACTAGGCTGCAACTCTTGTCCGATGAATGCAATGCGCTTGTGCCTGTTTTAATATTATGTTAATGGAGTGTGCTCTGATGAACTCATTGCACTGGTGCAATGGTGCCCTCTCGACGAATATATTCTCGATAAACCCGCATAGAAACAAAATCATGCCCCTTCACTGTTGACATTTATAATTCTCTTCATGCTGCTCGCTTCCCAATCTGTACTGATATGCAGAATTCAAATGCAACGTAAGCTAACATCTTAATCTTTCATACCCATGGCCCCAATAAGTAACCCCTTACGTTCAAGTGACAATATGCCTTATCTGGCGCGAAAGGGTGTAAAAAAATAAACACCCAGAAAGTAACAGTCTAGGACGCATTGGCATTAAAAGAGATACTGCTACACATTTCGGAAAAAAATCAGGTTGGAAGGGGGTGCTGTTGCCGGATACCTAGGTTAATTACGAATGAACTGATCCATATACAATAAACACCGGAATATAAAGCCGTAATCTTTATCAGGTTGACCAACCAATATTCTTCGTCAGTTATAACACATGCACACTAAATAAAACCATTTTAGTTAAACAGAATAGATTATAATTAATACACGTTGTTTTCAAACATACTTTCTTATTTACATGTGTTCCATTTTTTTCTGTTGTTGCAGATCATCTACTAGTAGCCACTAATGTATACACCCAAATAGCCATCTATCTCATCTGAAAGTGCCACAATGTTCAACGAGCGCGGTCGGAGTTACGCCTCTATACACCAGACAGACCTGAATTATGACAACAGGGTCATCGCCAGTACAATCACAATGCAAATCCGGACACTTCTACGCTTAAGGGCACAGGTCAACGAAGTTTCTGGTCACGATTATAGTTTTAGTGTGATTTCAAGTGAGGGCAATATCATGCCACCTCAAATCTTCAAAGTCAGTTTGAAAGTCATAACCAAAGTGTACTGTGTGCTGATCATGTGGTGAAATTGGGAACGGCTGAGAGACCCTGGATGTTACAGAAGTACTCAGCGCCGGCTCACAAGTCCAAAGAGACACAGATTTGACTTCAGAAAGACTGCTACGACTTTGTACCCTTCTTTAACTGGGCCCATCTTTACTCGACCTCAACCCACTGGACAACTTCATTTGAACATACGTTGAGAACATCATCGACATGACCTCCCACAAACACACACTAGCCTGGTCGCCGCCTTTCGACGAGTACTGGCGTTTGTGGAAAAGGCAACTCCCAGTTCCGGACCCGAATAAAGACGATGATCGAGGCTGAAGGCGGCTACACTGAATAGATGTCAGTTCTACTACATAATTAAGTTACCTGAATTGATTTTTACAACAAAAGTTTTAAAATATATTCGTAGTGTTTTTTGCTTTTTAGGGCGACAAATATATCGTTCCATTCTGCATATATTAAGGTGTTTTAGGATTCTGTATTTTCAAAACATACTTTAATTCTGTTCTAATTCTATTGTTCGACTGATTTATTTGCATAATTATTTGTTAGTAGGGCACAAGCCATTTGTTATGAGCGTGTCCCACCTATCTAAGTTGCTGTAAGAATGCTCAGCTTTAATGTTCCTGTTTACGTATTATGAAAATCTTATCCAATCTTTACTTGAAGGTTAACTTTTTTTAAGTTAAGTTTTGAAAATGAATAAAATGTGAGTAAAATGTCCCTAATAATATGCCTACGATTTCGTTGAAACATACCTAATAACCCTAAGGATCTGAATAAAAAAAATCATGCCTATCTAAATCTCTAAAAACGTTGGCATTTCTCCGAAGCTTAATGTAATGTCTGTATGTTAAAACAAGGTTATATATATATATATATATATATATATATATATATATATATATACTTATATATATTTATATAGTTGTATATATATATATATATAGCTTTGTGTGTGTATATATATATACATATATATATATATAGATAGATAGAGAGAGAGATACAGAGAGAGAGACAGAGAGCTAGACACCTTGCCCGAATGCCTTACTATCGCCTACCTTAGCAATTTCTTTATTCAGAACTTGCCATTGGAAGCAGATACGGCGTGCGCACCGTTTTATAGACTATCTCAAATCTACTCTTACAGCATCCAAAACTGACACACTTAACTGGGAAGTCAAGGAAACCATCACTGAGAGCTGGAGAAGAAAAATACATGAAAGCACGGAAACCTGTAGCCGCCTCTTCCGTGCACAAATCGGCCTTTTTTTTTTTTACATCGAAGGAAATGTCGATGAGCAAAATTTATACTCGTATCAGAGTTCTTTCAAGGACGACTATATATATATATATATATATATATATATATGTATATGTATATATATACACACACACACACATATATATATATATATATATATATATATATATATATATATATATATATATATATATATATAACGGTTTAAGGTAATTCCTTAAACTATGGTTTACGAATACGAAAAGACGCGGAATATCAGAACAACACTTGGCTTTATTGCTTTAAAGTCTTACATTCTTTTGACTAAGTGTTATACATCTAATTATTTTATTCCATAGCTTAATCAAGTAAACAAATATATCAGGACAGCCAACATAACCTGAAATCACATGGGGATATTTCTCGTGGGACTTTATCAAAGTGTTTACTGCTCAATAAGCACAACTTCCAAACAATTGTCATAACAGCAATACGGCAAAACAAAAGCAAATCATATAAATTATGTAATAAACGTCTTCAATGCAGTGAAACGAAAATTTTAAACGAAGCGATGCAGACACCACGCGCGAAAAACAGGACAAAGAGCAGAGGTATTATCATGGTCTGATGATTTACATCAAACATTAATCGTTGTTTCTGCCGACTAAATGGATGAATTTGTAAATAGTTAAGGGATGCATACTACAGGCACTTGAGAATTACAGATATGTACATGAACAATGATACACAGACACACAGACACACACAGATACGCATACACGTTCACTTATATATATATATATATATATATATATATATATGCATATATATATGCATATATATATATATATATATATATATATATATATATATATGAGCAAACAGTTAATAAAACATGTTAAAAAGCACTTTGAAATTAGTTAAAAAATATTTAATCTGAAAAGGAAACACTAGATAGGTAGATATTCCTTAATCCGCGGAGTGTCGAAGAAATACTTTCCTTCTCATCAGAGGGTAGGAATTAGCAAAATGCGGGATCGGATTTTGCATGCAAAAGTATTTGATGAAACAACAAGTAAGTCAAAGATCTTACTTGATAACAAAAAAGTGAAGCAGAGGGAATATGGTGAAGAATATATATATATATATATATATATATATATATATATATGTATATGTATATATATATATATATATATATATATATATATGTGTATATATATATACACTAGCATTTCAGCCTCGCGTTGCCCGGGTGTTTGGAGGTGTATATTAAGCAAAAAAATAATATAAAAATAAAAACGGTAATTTTTAAAAAACTTTGACCTCTATTATGCCCCCTTAAGATTTATTGTTTTAGGCTCAAATCAACTTATTGTTAGATCTATGTCCAAGAAACATATATCTACAATTTCAAGTCTTTAGAGTTTGGTAAAGTTCTCAAAAGCCAAATCTTTTAACTTTGAACCCTTAACAGCCAAGATTCTGACTGCATATGGATTACAAAGATTTTCTAAAATCTCAGTACCCTGTATATCAAATTTCGAATCTGCAGACTTAAAATTGACAGACTTATTGCGTAGGGAAATCTACACAGACACATACACACAGACAAACAGACACGGTCACTTTTATAGATATATAGATTTTGTTGATGTTCTCTATAGAATTATTAAAAGAAAATTTATACCGTTTTCATGATTAACTTTCATAAATACTGTCCGTAATTAATATTGGTGGGTTATTCCTCCTGATATTTTCCTATTTATACATGATGGCTCTTTATTTAAGCTGTAATCATTTAACATGATTTTTCCGTACCACTTGGATAATCATTTCGACACAGGTCGTGGTGAGGTAAGACCTTGTTCGGTTTGGGAGGCCAAGGCGACAAGTATTTATATTATGAGCATTAGTCTTTTTTTTTTTACTTTTAAATCGCTGGCATTTCTATGCAGTTAAAGGCCGATGAGAGGATTTCGAAAAATTTGAAAGCTAGAACGCATTTAATGTATCATGATTGCTTGTAAACACCCACATAACGGTTTGCGATGCAATCTGATGATATACCTATTTTTGCGTATGCATCAATGTTTCCGCTTCATATAAAACTTTTCCAGTATGATTGAGTAAGAGACATATATGCAAAGAAAATGTATAAGTATATTTAGTGCATGGCTGACGTTAAACCAATATATTTGTACTTGTTTTTTAATGAAAAATGGCTGTTCAATTTCAAAACATCTATTATATATGAATAAAATGTAGCTGTGTGTATGTGTGTGAGCTCGTTTCTTTGAGCACATTTAACGCGTTACACAGCCTAACATAACAAATATATGTTAGAAGTTTCAAAACAAACCGCCTGATATACAATCCACAGTAGGTGCTTTGATATAGCAGAGGAACGTTTGAAATAATTGGTTTCAGAATGGTACTTCCTTGTTTTTAAACTGTAAACTTAAATTCGAGTAATATTCCCTGCACAACAATAATCCCAGCATGTGAAATCAACAGTAGGTTTTTGATAAGACACGGGCGTGTTAGAAATGAAAGTTTTGGTTTAAAGCAAAACTGTAGCACGATACCTGACTTTTTGCACTTTAATTTTCAAGCGATTATGTAAAATATTTTATAAAATCAACAGTGGGTTCTCTACCTTGCAATTAGACTATCGTTTATTGCGGACTAAGTAATTGGGAAAGGCATATGAAGTTTCCTCTTGGTAGAACGCGATGAACCCCCAATTAGAATATACTATCAATCGATGTGATTGAAAAATAATGAACAATTTCACAGATTTCAAAACTATAAACTATGGAAGTGTGAAACATTCTTTAATCTTCATTGAATTACTGGAAACGTCGGTTGTCTCTGTTAGAACAGCGTACTTTCGGGCATGGAATGATTGATTCTGTTTTAAACACGCATAGTTGTAAGAAGTAAAAAAAAAAGCGTGGTGAAATGTTGATATAAGACGAATGTTCTAAGTTTTCCCCGAACAATAAACGTTAGAATTGAATACTCACGATTTATTTATGAATAAAATGTGTGTTTTATTATTTACTAGCATTTCAAACCGGAATTGCCCGGGTGTTTGGATGTGTGTGTTGAGCAAAAAAAAAAAAGTTGTAGTAGAAAGGCAGGCTAAACCCGTACAGCGAAAAAGGAAAAGAACGAGGAAAAAAACCTGACGTCTTTGCTGTTACGACCACCGCAAAACTGGAAGTAATGCAGGTTTTAATTAAGGCTAGACAATCGAAAGGAGAGGACGACTTTAAAAAATATCGGCGAAAAAACGACCCCTCTGTAGAAAAGTGCCCAGTTGAAGGTGAAGATATTAATGTTTTTGGCTAAATGTTTTTGGTTCGATATTTGTCGTCTGAAAAGTCAAACTTCAACACCATACTCATCTTGTAAAAACACGTCCCCCCTGTCGAAAGTTTTAGACATACATGTAAACATACATTTATATATTGGTAAATAAAAAATATGTTTGGAGGTGTATATTAAGCAAAAAAAAAAAAAAATAGCGGTCAATTCTTTTTAAATATGCCCCATATCATGTCCCTTTAACATTTATTGTTTAGGGCTCAAATCAAGTTATTAAGTTAGATCCATGTCCAAGGAACCTATATCAACAATCTCAAATTTTCAGAGTTCGGTAGAGTTCTCAAAGGCCAAATCGTTGAACTTTTACCCCTTAACAGCCAAATTCCTGTCCTAAAATGGATTACAAAGATTTTCTAGAATCTCAGTACACTGTATATCAAATTTAGAGTCTGTAGACTTAAAATTGACAAAGTTATTGCGTAGGAAAATGTACACAGACACACATATAGACAGACAAACACGTTCACTTATATAAATATACTAGCATTTCAGGCCGGCGTTGCCGGGTGCTTGGAGGCGTATGTTGAGCAAAAAAAAAAAAAAAAAAAGAAACAGAAAAGAGTTCAATTTTTTAACTTTGACCCTATTATGACCCCTTAACATTCACTGTTTGGTGCTCAAATCAAGTTATTAACTTAGACTCATTTTCGCGAAATCTATATCTAAAATTTCAGTTGTTTCGACGCAAAATTGTCGGAGGAGTTTGGTAGAATTCTCAAAGGTCAATCGTTGAACTTTGACCCCTTAACAGCCTACTTTCTGGCCGAAAACCGATCATTACGATTCTCCCAAATCTCAGTACACTCTATATCAAATTTTGAGTCTGTAGACTGTAAATTAAGAGTTATTGCGTAGGGAAATGTCCACATACATACACACACACATACAGACAGACACACATATATATATATATATATATATATATATATATAGATATACTAGGATTTCGGCCCGGCGTTGCCCGGGTGTTTGGAGGTGTATGCTGAGCAAAAACAAAAACAAAAAAAAACAAACATACTAAAAAAAAACTGTCACTTTGTTTTTAAAATTTGATCCCTATTATGACCATTTAACATTTATTGTTTTGGGCTCAAATATTATTATTAAGTTAGATCCATGTCCAAGTATCCTATATCTCAAATTTCAAGTGTTTAGACCAAAAATTGTCGGAGGAGTTGGGTAGAGTTCTAAAAGGTATAATTGTTGAACCTTTAATCGCCAAATTCCTGGCCGAAATTCGGTTACATTGATTTTCCCAAATCACAGTACCTTGTATATCAAATTTCGAGTCTGTAGACTTTAAAGACAGAGTTATTGCGTGAGGGAATGTCCACACACACACACACACCCACACATACACTTTCACTTTTATAGATATACTAGCATTTCAGCCCGGCGTTGTCCGGGTGTTTTGATGTGTATGCTGAGTAAAATAAATAAAGAAATAAATAAACGGTATTTTTTCTTTAATTGTGACCCCTTAACATTTATTGTTTTGGACACAAATCAATTATTACGTAAGATCCGTGCCCAAGGAACCATTATCTAAAATGTCAAGTGTTGTGACCCAAAATTGTCGGAGGAGTTTGGTAGAGTTCTCAAAGGTAAAATCGTTGAACTTTGAACCTATTTACAACCAAATTCATGACCGAAACCCGATCACATCGATTTTCCCAAATCTCAGTACTCTGGATATCAAATTTCGAGTCTGTAGATTTGAAATTGAGAGAGTTAATGCGTAAGGAAATGTACACAGACACAAACACAGAGACAAACAGACACGTTCACTTTTAAATATATATAGATTGATAGATAGGTAGTTTGATTTTTGTCGATATTCTCTAAAGAATTATTAAAAGAATATTTATATCGTTTCCATGATTTACATTCATAAATACACCACCGTAATTATTATTGGTGTGTTATTCCTCTTGAGAGTTCCCTATTTATACACGACTGCGTTTATTTAGAACGACTTAATAGAAAATGTGCCGTAAGAATTATATAAAATATTACTATGCTTTACCTGTTAACTGTCTCAACTTATTTTTTGGAGCATCATTCATCTCTTCTTTTTGGAATGACTCCGATAATTATTGTTGGCATTATTTCTAGTAAGACATCGACGATTTACAGGAGTAACCACGTAAACTTTGCCAACATCAGATAGTTTAATTGCTTCTTTGAGACGAACTGAATTCGAACTTGACAAACCCACGTTATCACTTTCTGGCCTTAATCACTTAAATATTACCCTCTTACTGTTGCTGCTTAATTGGTAAACATGTATGTTGTGAAATCTTTTTTTCTTACAAGGGTGTCACCACTTATCAAGGCCCAGAGGCCACTCGAGGATAAGGGTTAATAGGTATACATTAGTCATTGTGATTTTAGCATAGTAAACAGTGGGAATTTATAAACTTGGATTACTTAGGGGGACGATTCAATTAGAACTTGTTCACATTGGACTTTTCTTTTTTTTTCATAAGTATCAACTCATTATCAAGGCCAAGAGGTCACTCAAGGAAAAGGGTTAAAGAGTATACAGTAGAAATTGGACAATATAATAATCATTAGTAATGAAAATTTGTTAAATTTGATAACTTATATGGAACGGCTCATCAAGAACTTATTTACGTTAGACTTGAAGACAACCATATTGTAGTCAGCCGGAAAGCAGGAAAACGGAAGACAATTCCACAGGCGTGCAGTTCTAATAAAAAAGCTTTGTTCATGGAATCTACGTTTAGGTTTAGGCACAGATAAAGAGTGGGGGGAATTATTGATAGTGTTTACAGCTTTTTAAAAATTAATTTAATATTATTGTTTTAGACATATTCTTTTATTAAGCATGTTTATATACTTAGATCATAATAAAAATCTGGGACTTGACGTATCGATGTTCATCCATCTGTACAATTTGGTTCAAGTTAAAGCAACATTTTGAAACTAATATTTTTATTTATCTTAATTTGAGGAGAAGGTACGATTCTCTGCGTACTGCAGTGTTTGGCTAAAAAATCTATATATCTATAAAAGTGAACGTGTCTGCGTGTGTCTGTGTGTGTACATTTACCTACGCAATAACTGTCAATTTTAAGTCTACAGACTCGAAATTTGATATATAGTGTACTGAGATTTGGGAAAATCTTTGTGGTCCGTTGTTGGCCAGAAATTTGGCTGTTAAGGGGTCAAAGTTGAACGATTTGCCCTTTGAGACTTCTACCAAACACCCCGTCAATTTTGGGTATAAACAATTGAAATTTTAAATATAGGTTCCTTGGACATGGATCGAACTTTATTTTGGCCCAAATGAATTGATATTAAAGGGGCTTAATAGGGGTCAAAGTTAAAGTTGCCCTCTTTTTTATTTTTTGCTCAACATACACCTCCAAACACCCAGGCAACGCAGGGGTGAAATGCTTGTAGTTTAGAAAATTTAAATTACGTTTGTATATTTATTAATGGTGTCTCCAACATATGATGTGAAATTGTATTCATCATTGGATTGTTTGCCTCGCACCACTAAATTACATAGCAAATGTAGTATTGCTCAACATGCTACCCGACTATACTGTGAAAGAGACAAAATTATGGAAATTACAGCACATAGGCACAAATAAGTCGAAACGGAAAGCAACCCGATTAAAATGCATAGACAATGATATATAAAATCTGGTGGCATAAGTCTTTTTTTGCTGCTCCCCACATACTCGTCGCTTGTTAAGAAAAGTAAAATGCATATTAAGAAATATATTTATTTTTTTCGTAAAGCTGTAAATTTTTCTCACCTTGTCAATTGTAAAACCTCGTGTACGCAAAGTAACTCAACAAGATTCGATACTATGCACGACTAGCTGAACTGCATTCAAAACTAAAGAACTGATTATATAACAGTAAATACACGCTTCCTCTATAATTTAATATTATAAGTCTATTTAATGCTGCATATTATTGTATTAAAATAGAATAATAATTTGGTTATCAAATTTGAAGATATAATTACGTGTTATAGAAATACCCTCATTAATTAGTTGAAAAAGAGCGTAATAAAACGGGACGCTACCACCAGAAGGGGCATACAGTCTCTAAAGTAAGATTTGATAGTAGAAAGTGTTTGAAGCAACATATAGTTCCACCGAGAGAAATACATATATTAATGTGTGCGATATTCATTAGTTATTCGGTTAATTACAAACTACGCATAATCGAAGTGAACCTTGCATGATGATTATAATAAAATCATTAATTATGCAAAGTTGTAGCATGAAGGAAATCACTATCAATAATAAGAGAAATTATTAAATATTATGAGAAATAAAAAAAATAATTATAGAATATTAGAAAATGTTATCAAAGGGAACACTACAACACTACATAATACGTACATAATTGATGGAAATGTCCCACATTTAAAGACAAAATCTTCTCGAACGTAGTAATAAAGCCAGATGACTAATAAGCTGTATCCTACCAGAAAAAACGTTAAAATAAAACAAAAATAGAAAAAGTTTATCTCGCAAACTAAGAGAAAACTGAAACGCCTAAAACTAAACTCCTTAAAACCACCCTTACATATGCACACATCAATATAGGTGTTGGTACGGCATCGTATGGCCCTAATACTCAATGATGGTGGAAATACTGTGAAACGAGAGCATCCGTTTGATTACAGCGAAGAGAATATAGAGTAATTGAACTTTTTTGGGTCTCATTGTCGTTGAAACTGCTGAAAAATAGGAGGTGTTTGTTATCGATCCCAACAGAGGGCAGAAAGTGTTATTTCCAATTGTATATTACGTAAATGATTTGCTCAACACCTCCTTATGAATAGGGCTAAGACAACATCATACTCTTTTCAGTGTTTTGACTCTCGAGTGTGTATCAGTTGATATCTTATATGCTTTTATATAGAGTGATGTGCTTCATAGTTGATAAACTGTGTCTTACTGTCGGATATATACTCGAGAGTCCAAACAATGATAAGAATATTGTTGTCCTATCTCTATTAATGAATAAATCTCTTACTAATGGTGATTCGGCATATGTCTTTCTAGGAAAGAAACTATATTTTGAATGTTGTATCTTAAGTCCAAACTAAAAGATAACTATCGTTTATTGCTAAAACATTGACGTCATACTAGTGTGCTTTCCATCTTAAACTTGAGAAAAGCATACTCTCTTCTTATTCTCCATGTATAGTAAACTTGATATGAGAACTGAAGGAGCACATTTTCATTAGAAATAACAATTCAGTATTGATGTATGATTTTTTGTATTATCCAAACCGTTCATCATGTGAATACTTATGCGTTATTATAAACTAAACTCAAGGACCATGTCGGGCAGATGTTACATAAGGGGTATATAGGGAGAGTCTTATTGAGAGATGCTTAGAAAGAATTTCTTAGAAAGAGTCTTATTACAGTGAGGGATGTTGTAAGACTCAGAGAGAGAGAGAGAGAGAGAGACTAGATAGATATGGCTCATGTTATAAGAGATTCTTATATATTAAAAGTTCATTCCTTAATTGTGTTGAATGGAAGAAGAAGAAAGCTCTTAGAGTGAAGGGGATAGTGTTCTGACAGTTCGGACTTTGTGTAGACATAATGGTGTTGAGACGTGTATGTAAAGAGATATAACACAAATATATAATACAATTGGACTTTACCTTTTTTAAGTATCATAAAACACAAGACGAGCTTTACAAAAAACACTTGATGGTTTATTCTTCACACGGCCGTGATTCCATCATCAAGAATTCAAAGTTTCACATTTTTTTCTTGAAGTGACGTCTCGCCTCCAGACGTCTGACTCTCTCTGAGTTTTCTCACTGGCTGTCTAACTCTAAAGTTTTCTCTATCCCTCGAACTTTCTATTTTCCCTTACGTCATACACATGTTAAAACATGTGCATTCTTTCCCGTGTCCTGGACATACGTGTCCAAAACTTTTCCTATTTCTACAAAAGGTATTTTAACCTATATTCAATATGTTAAAAACATTATCTTATAAGCTGCATTCTTTCAATTTAAAATTTCATAATAAACTTGACAGCTCACATTCTTTTCTTGAAATATTTATCTATTTCTAAACAAATGTTTTTTTTTACATTTTTTAATTCTCACACATAATCTATTTCTAAACTAGATTACGAGGTTCGAATTTCGCCTATGCCATTTCATTTTCATTTTAAACTAAATTCTCCATTTTTATACTTACATAAAAAGGGGACATCCCTTATCATGTAACATCCCTCCCTTCCATATTTCACAAAATAAAAATGTATGCATTTTTAAATTTAGTATATTTTTTATTCTTACATCTACACAACCACAAGGCTAGAAAGATCAGGCTAAAAAAAACAAACGAAAAAAAATATCTTTCAGTCAGCCCTTCACGGCTGACTTCACAATTATTTATTTATTTATAAGATCAGAACCTTTCTGATCTTTGTGGCATTTACTTTTTGGGTGTAGGGTCTTTACCTATGATTCACATCAGCTATTTTCCAGCCACCCATATGCCGCAGACTAGAAGTTTTCACCTTTCTCGAAATGGACGACTTCTTTCGTCTCAAAAGTGTTCAGATCAATTCTTTCCGCATGGTTAGTCTTATCAAGTATTGCTTTGTTTTTTTTTTAATTCTATAACTATCTTATACGGGACATACCAAAGCTCATATACTTAAATATTTGTTGTTGGCTTCAGCAGTTTAAGATATACTCTTTTTTCTCTCATACGGATTCACTCGGATTTCCTTGCTTGGATTCTTGAAACTTCGACGAGGATTTAGAAATATCACCCCTAACTAACTAACACCTTTCCTGCGCCCAACACCTTAATAGCGCTCTAAATCCTATCTAATTGCCCGATATTTTTGTGATTTTTCTTTCCTCTCACCAGCTTCTAAGATCCAGCAGATATATCCCACATTCATGCATCTCTAAAAAATACAAGGTTATATCTTTCTTACGTAATCTATGGCATATTTTTGCTTGTCTCTTACTTCATTATGCTCTATGTGATTTTTTTTTTTATTACATTTTCACCCCAAACAAGGCACATTGCCACTTTGGTGTAGGGGGCTACTATCAGGGGAAACATCTACTGGGGCACTATGTAGGGATTAGGGCAGCGAGATGTTGGTTCACGTTGCACTTGAACTTATGCATGTCAGTACAGTTGGGGAAGCAGTGACCTGGAATGGAATTCCAAAGTCTAGCAGTTCTGGGGAAGAAACTACTGGAGTAGAAAGATCTTTTACATCTAGGGATCTCTACAGTGTGGGGGTGGGATTTTGCAGCTTGTCGGGTCTGTCGAGGGTGTTCACGTCGTGGGGGCACAAGTGCTTGCAGTTCTTCAGAGCATTCCCCATTATAATACTTGTAGAACAGGCAGAGGGATGCAACGTTTCGACGATGGGACAGAGGCTGAAGTTTTGATGCCAGTTTAGGGCCTATCAGATTTGCGACTCTCTTTTGAACCCTGTCAAGGAGAGAGATACTAGTAGCCGATGCACCGGCCCAAATATGACAGCAATACTCCATACATGGGCGAATAGTGGCCTTATAGAGGTACATGATACTTTCGGGTGTTAGAAGTTTTCTAGCACGGTAGAGAGAGCCCACCTTCCTCGCAGCGGCCCTGGCAATGCCCTCGATGTAATTGTTCCAGCTCATGTTTCCTGTGAACGTTAGGCCAAGGAGCTTGAAAGACGTACTCTCAGCTAAAGAGTTGTTGGCCATTGCTATAGGTGGTAGAGAAGGTTTCCTGTAATTATTGAATGAAACCAGTTTTGTCTTGGTGGCATTGAACGTTACCATCCATTTTTGTCCCAATTCCACTACTGATTTGAGGTCATCCTCTAGTGTTTCTGCCATTACTTTAGATATATGTTCATTTGTTTTCCTGTCGTGCCTGCTATAGAGTGTGGTGTCATCAGCATATATACCCATCTCAGAGGCAATTTTATCGGGGAGGTCATTTATGAATATCAGGAACAGCAGAGGACCAAGGATAGATCCCTGGGGCACTCCGGCATTTATATTATATTGTTTAGACGTACGACCGTCGAGGACAACCTGGATTTTTCTCTTATCTAAGAAGGATTTAATTATGTTAAGTATTCAACCAGTGATACCGTAAGATCTAATCTTCCTGAGGAGACCCTCATGCCATACCCTGTCAAAAGCCTTAGATATATCTAGAGCTACCGCTCTGCCCTCTCCCGCTTTGTCCAGTGAATGGTATATGCGTTCAGAGATTACAGTGAGGATGTCTGCCGTGGAACGGGCTTGTCTTAATCCATATTGATGGTCGGTCAGAAGTTTAGCATCTGTAAGGTGCTGGACTAGAGCATGGTTAATTAAGGTCTCAAATATTTTGGCAAAAAGTGGGAGGAGGCTAATAGGGTGATAATTAAATGGGTCAGTTCTTTCGCCAGAATTCTTGAATACTGGTACCACAGAAGCAGTTTTCCAGCAGCTCGGAAAGCAAGATTCATTAAGGCATTTGTTGTAGAGTTTGGAGAGAACTGGAGCTACTTCGGCTGAGCACTTTTTTAATAGCACAGCTGGGATGAGGTCGGGTCCACATGCTTTGGAAGTGTCAAGGTTTTTTATGATAGCATGCACCTGCGCAGGGGTGATTTCCAGATCGTCTAGCTTGGCGTCTGTCCGCATAGGAAAGTCAGGTAGGGGGTGGTTTAAAGGGTCCAGTGTAGAGTTGGAGGCAAACCGAATGGCAAGCATGTTAGCCTTCTCGGTTGCTGAGCAAAGAACCTCGTGATTGTTGGTTAGTGGGGGAATCGTTGATTGCCCATTATTTACTACACTGTTGTAGATTTTCCAGAAGTCACGAGTTCCTAATTTTTGTGCTTCGGTGCGTTTTTTAGTGGTTTCCGTAAATTCCCTCTTAGCTGTCGCTATTTCTTTCTTAACGTTACTTCTAGCTTCTATGTACTTTTGTCTGTTTGAACTGGACTTATGTCGGTTAAACCTTCGGAATGCATGCTGCCTTTGAGCAATGGCAGATGCGCAAGTCGAAGTAAACCATTGGGGAGAGTGGGGCTTGCTATAGAATTTCCTTATGGGAACATGCGCTTCGATTGCAGTTTTGAACCATTCAGTGGTCTCAGTTGCACACTGTTCAGCAGAAAGAGAAAAAATATTTCCCCATGGGGCGTCTCTGATAAGATCTCTGATAGCTTCCCAGTCAGCCTTTTTATAATATCTCGTTGTTTTGAGCACTGGCTCTTCAGTTTTGGGTCTAGAGTTTAGGGCGATTTCAACCATTATTACCGCATGATCAGCGTGCCCAAGTGGGCTGTCGGCTTTCGTTACACAATCATCAGGAATTGTGGTCAAAAACATATCTAATAGTGATGCGTGTTGTTCTTCCTGATCAGGGAAGCGGGTTGGAAAAGTAACAATTTGCGATAGGGAGTGAGATACAGAGAAGCTATGAGTTGCGCTGCCTGCTGCATCTGTATAAGTAGAGAATCCAAGCCAGTTTTTGTGATGGACATTAAAGTCACCAAATACATGTACTTGGGCGCTAGTGTCGAAAGAGAGTGCTGTGTCTATGCTGTCAGATACTTTGTTTATTATGGTGCAGTCTTGGGTCGAAGGAGAGCGGTAGAGAAAGTAAAAGTAGCTAATGTTGTGTTGCATGATTAGTCTAAAGCACATAAAGGCTTGATCATCCGTTTCTAGGTTTGTTTCTCTAGTCAGAGGAAGGGTATTACGAATGTAAACTCCAAGTCCGTGCATATGTCTGTCAGAGTCCTTACGGCAGAGTGGGAGATATCCAGGCATGTTAAAGTAGTTAGAGGGGATGGAGGAGTGTAGGTTAGTCTCACTTAGTGCTAAGATATCCGGGGTATTTGTTAGGAGAAATGCTTCAACATCAGCTAAATTAGTTCTAAGCCCGCGGATATTTGTGAATGCAAGCCTCAAGGGAGGAAGCAAGTTGAATTTGTTTGACCCTAAGCCTGGTTTAAGCTTATTTTTAGATTGTACTGTCATCATGTTTTTTAACGAGTTTCAGTTGGGTTAGGGGAAGCCGAACAGGAGGTTATGCCGAATATCACACATGCATCACAAGTAGACCATCAGCTGACCCACCATCAACTAGGACTGTGGCCTCAGGAAAGCCCACCGGGGATGAGTGCAGGGTCCCTTTCCATGCGCGCCATGGCACTGCAAACATCCCGATATTATTCAACTGTTGATGGAGCAGCCGCTCTAAGCGCTACCAAAGAGTTAGGAACCCTGTACTACCAGTCGGAAACAGCAGCCAGTAACTGTCAATCCGGTACCCTCAACCCATCAGAGGAAGGTCAACCCAATCTAATTGCTCAGTCATATGTGGTACTCAAGCATTCTCAAATGCCCAGCTTTAGGGGTGGGGTGTGTCGGGAGTGGGGGAAACGGCGTTCATTGCCCTAGACAAGAAACAAGATCTACCAATGGGTGTTTCTGTCGAATCACTGATAGTATCTCTGCGCCTGACTAATAGGCAAAGAAGGAGTGTGGAAGCCGGGCGATAGGCAGGACTTATCTACTCCTTAAGCAATTTAGGTATTGCAAACCGGTAATTTGTTTGAGTCACCAGCTCTAGGAAGGCTGTCATCCAAGACTGAAGAGGCCTCCCTCCTCTTTGGTTTAGTTTCAGAGTTTTCCTTCTCCTAGACGGATGATCTGGGAAGATCTACTGGGTCCGTCACCACTGAGAGGGTTTGCTCCGCGCCTGGGTTCTAATCCAGGTATTTCTGCGACCCCGCGTGGTTAGATAATGTTATTGGGTTAGTTTGTAGAGGTTATATCTGCTAAATAGTTACACTCCTCAAAGTGGATTAGGGATATTGTTATTTCATATTTACTGGATAAAGGGGTTGAGTAGAGCTCATGCAGTGTAAGCAACTATGATTGTAAGGAGGCTTGTTAGGAGATAGTGTGGTTAGAGGCTTTCATTGTTGTTTATGAATATTTTTTTCTCATTTTTTTTTCCTTTTTTATTTATTTTTATTTTTTTATTTTATTTTATTTATTTATTTTTTTTTATCCATGTGAGCTTTGGTCTAGTATAATATTTAAGTGTGAGTAGGAGTTAAAAATTGAACTACGAGTTGTGCCAAAACTATATTTATGATGATATCAGGGCATGAGATGCGAGTGCAATATAGTACGGGTAAAACAGTAAGTTTTGAGTCATGTGTAATTTGATAAATAGATATATGGGCTGGTTTTAGTAGGTGCGAATAAAGTTGGAGGTACAAGGTGAGTTTCTATTATTGAGAGAAGATGTATGCAGCTTTCAAGTAAAAGTTATGGACATTTAGCATAGCAAGGAACATTGGTTCAGTTTCGTATTAGCGTTGCAAAGATATCTAAGAGGGGGCAGTTGTGTAATGCAGTGCGGTGTGATTTGCTTCCGAGTACATACTTTAGCTGTTTAATCCCAACTGGAATAGGAATGAACTCCAATGCATGTCTAGAGGGTAGAATTGTATAGATGTTTAGTGATGACTAAGCAGTTAGCATGTGAGAGTCAGGGACTGGAAGTTAAAGATTCCAGTACAAAACGGAGTGAAATGTAGGAGTTAAGTGGCGGTTTGGTGGGAATGAGCAGATTGTTAGCCTTCAAGGGATAGAAGTTATTAATTTACAAGAAACAGATCAAGGATTTAGAATGGCAGGTAAGTTTTTTTTTGTTTTTTTTTGCGCATGCAGGCTAGACAGAGGTAATCGTCTTGGAGGTAAAATGTATATTGGGATTTCGTAGCTAGCAGTTAGGTGTTTGTTCCCGTTACAAGAACTAGTTCATGGCGGTCTGAAATTCCGTATTTTGTATTTATAGGAATACATTAAGGTAACGTACAGGAGCATAGAATCAACTCAGGAAGAATATCTCTAGTATCACAGCTAAGATACTGCATATTTAGGTAACGAATAGTGAAAGTTAAAGATTGCCTCAGGACTACCTCTCATCGGTTTACTGGTCCCGTTAAGAAGTTTCGTATTCTTTCCAACGCCTGTTTATTAATTAAGCCAAGACTTACCACTTTGCTTGGAGTCGGTATGTGCAACCAGCTTATTTTAAGCACTTAATTAACCAGGTTCCCAAATTTTTCGTATAGGGGAACATCCTGTGCTTATCAATCCCTACCAAGTCACTTTTCTTGGAGAAAATTTTTTAGGATCTCTAAAAAAAAACAACAAAACCAAATGCTAAAACAAAACATCTTTCTTACGGCTTATCACAGCTAAAAACTCTCAAAACACCCGTTTACGTAATTTTAATTCTTGTTCCCCTTCTAAAATTCTAACTGAATCTGTAAGCCAACCATATGTCTTAATCTTATTTTCTACTAGATCATTATAATCTAATGTATATTTACTGCTGACCTTGAATTCTTGCTGTGAAAATCAATAACATTTTTACATACATAAGACAATTTACAATATTTGTTCAACATCATAAAAATATTTTTAAAAAAATACCTTAATACATTCAAACATTTTGCAACAGTAATAACTTTTTTCAACAACAACTAAAAAAATCATCTGTAACAAACAACAATTCAACAGTCCGTCCAAAACAATTGCCCCTTTTTTTTCAAAAAAAAAAAATCAAATGAAACACACAAAAAATAAAAAGCCGAAAAGTTCAACTATGAACACAAACTGCATTTCCAAACAGACTTTACACTCTGTTTCAGAGCATACATGCGACCTTTGAAAAGTTCCTGTTTTGATTGACAGATTAAATTCAACAATTCGTCCAAACGATTTCATATTGACACAATTTTCTAACTGACACTTCATACAAATTTCCAAGCAATAATAGGTGACCCCCAATCTCTGCATTTGCGTGTATGTGTGTGTGTTTGTGTTTTTTTTGTTAAAGCAATTCATTTATCAATGGATTACGCGTGGTGACGTGTTTACTATATGTCCATTCATTACCACAGATTCTTTTACGGCATATTGGCCTTTTCTTCTTTTTCTTTTTAATATTTCTTGTATCTTTGGTTCTCTGTGTGCGTGTGTGTTCAATTTTTTTTCTTTTTTTTTCGCATTTCTGTGATCGTGTAATTTTCTTTTTTTCCCGTGGTATTATTTATTTATTTATTTATTTTAATTACCTTTGACCCTTTTTAAACGTTGTGTTTCTTTTTCTTTTTCGCATTTTGTGATCGTGTAATTTTTTTTTTCCGTGGTATAATTTATTTATTTATTTTTTAAAAATTATGTTGGGCTCTTTTAAAACGTTGCATTTTTAATTTTTTTCCGTGGTATCGACCCCAGGGGCGTTTTTTTAAACTACCCTTGCATGGGTGGACTAGTCAGGTACACCAAAATATGTATATGTTATATATCTGGGTTTCATTGAGAGATGCTTAGAAAGAATTTCTTAGAAAGAGTCTTATTACATGTTAAAACATGTGCATTCTTTCACGTGTCCTGGACATACGTGTCCAAAACTTTTCCTATTTCTACAAAAGGAATTTTAACCTATATTCAATATGTTAAAAACATTATCTTATAAGCTGCATTCTTTCAATTTAAAATTTCATAATAAACTTGACAGCTCACATTCTTTTCTTGAAATATTTATCTATTTCTAAACAAATGTTTTGTTTTACATTTTTAAATTCTCACACATAATCTATTTCTAAACTAGATTACGAGGTTCGAATTTCGCCTATGCCATTTCATTTTCATTTTAAACTAAATTCTCCATTTTTATACTTACATGAAAAGGGGAAAGCCCTTATCATGTAACACATACATATCATATACATGGGCTTGGAGTCTATATTCGTTACGCCCCCCCTGACTAGAGAAATAAAAAAAAAATCAGACGACCAGGCGTTTATGCGCTTCAGACCAAATATGCAACACAATATTAGCTACTTGTATTTTCTCTACCGCTCTCCCTCAAACCAAGACTTTACCCTAATAATCAAAGTCTTAGACAGCATATCTATAGCACTCTCCCTCGATACTAGTGCACAAATACATGTATTTGGTGACTTAAATGTCCACCACAGTAACTGGCTAGCATTCTCTAATCACTCAGACGTAGTTGGTAGCACAACGTATAGCTTCTCTATATCCCATTCTCTATCTCAGTTGGTTACATTTCCGACATTATTCTCAGACCAGCAAGATAAACATGCCTCACTTCTAGATCTCTTTCTGACAACGGTTCCCGATGACTGTACAACAAATGCCCACAGTCCACTCGGGAATGCTTATCACGCTGTGATAAATCAGTCGAAACTCTCGCCCTAAAACTTAAGATACACTACTCAAAACAACGAGGTATTACAAAAAGGCTGATTGGGAAGCCATGAGGGAACTCATCAGAGATGCCCCATGGTAAAATATATTTACTCTTCCAGCGGAACAATGTGCAAATGAGATCAGTGAATGATTTAAAACTGCAATTGAAGCACATAGCAATCCCCACTCTCCCCAATGGTTTATTTCTGCTTGTGTAGCTGCCATTTGTCAAAGGCAGCATGCGTTCCGCAGATTCAACCGACATAAGTCCAGCTCAAGTAAACACAAGTTTATAGAAGCTAGAAATAATTGTAAGAGAGTGATAGAGACAGCTAAGACAGATTACTCTGAAACCACCAGAAAATGCATCGAAGCACAGAAATTAGGAACCCGGAATTTTTGGAAAATCTACAACAGCGTAGTAAATAATGGACAGTCAACTATTCCCCCACTATCAAACAATCATGAGGTTGCTTTCACGCTTACTGACAAGGCTAATCTGCTTGTCAGTCGGTTTGCCTAAAACTCCACACTGAACTCGGTACACCACTCCCTTCCTGATTTTCCTCTGCGAACAGACGCTACACTAGACAATTTGAAAATCATCCCTTCTCAGGTACATGCGATTATAAAATATCTAGACACCTCAAAAGCATGTGGATCAGATCTCATCCCGGCTGTGCTATTAAAAAATCCTCTGCCGAGATTGCTCCAGTTCTCTCCAAACTTTACAATAAATGCCTTAACGAATCTTGCTTTCCCAACTGCTGGAACACCGCTTCTGTGTAACCAGTCTTCAAGAATTCTGGTGAAAGAACTGACCCACTATATTATAGCCCCATTAGCCTCCTCTCGCTTTTCGCCAAAATATTTGAGTCCTTAGTTAATCAAGCTCTAGTCCAGCACCTAAAAGCTGCTAAACTCGTGACTGACAAACAATATGGATTCAGGCAAGCCCGTTCAACAGCAGATATCTTAACTGTAGTTTCTGAACGTGAATACCGTTCATTGAACAAAACAGGGGAGGGTAGAGCGGTATCCCTTGATATATCTAAGGCTTTTGACAGGGTATGGCACGATGATCTTCTAAGGAAAATAAAAACACATGGAATCACTGAAAGAATTCATAATGTAATTAAATCCTTCTTAAGTAAGAGAAAAATCCAAGTTGTCCTCGACGGTCGTACATCTAAACAATATGACATAAATGCGGGAGTACCTCAGGGGTCTATTCTTGGACCTCTTATATTCCTGATATTCATAAATGACCTCCCTGATACAATTGTTTCAGAGATGGGTATATTTGCTGATGACACCACTCTCTATAACACTAGAGGATGACCTCCAATCTGTAATGGAATGGGGACAAAAATGGATGGTCACATTCAATGCTGCTAAGACTAAGCTTGTTTCCTTCAATAACTACAAGAAACCTTCTCTACCACCAATAGCAATGGCCAAGAACACATTGCCTGAAAGTACTTCTTTTAAACTCCTCGGCCTAACGTTTACAGGGAATATGAACTGGAATAGATACATTGAGAGCATTGCCAAGGCTGCTCCAAGGTAGGTTGGCCCCCTCTACCGTACTAGAAAACTACTTACGCCTGACAGTAGCCTATACCTCTATAAGGCCACCATTCGCCCATGTATGGAGTATTGTTGTCACATCTGGGCTGGTGCATCTGCTGTTTGTCTCTCGCTACTGGACAGAGTTCAAAAGAGAGTCGCCAAACTGAAAGGTCCTTAACTGTCATCTAGGTTGCAGCCTCTGTCCCATCGACGAGATGTTGCATCCCTCTGCCTGTTCTACAAATACTTTTATGGTAAATGCTCTGACGAACTGCAAACACTTGTAACTCGCCGACGTAACTATCCCCGGTAAACCCGACAAGCTATTAAGTCTCATCCCTTTACAGTAGAGCCCCCTAGGTACACGAAAACCTTTTACTCCAATAGTTTCTTCCCCAGAACTGCGGGTCTTTCGAAATCCCTTCCGGGATTCTGCTTTCCCAACTGCAGTGATGTGCAGAAGTTCAAGTGTAATGTTAACAAACATCTTTCTACTCTTTCCCCCTCATAATGACACTGCTAATTAAGTCCCTGATAGTAGCCTCCTGCTTCAAAGTCGCACTGTGCCTTGTTTCAGGTGAAAATCGAATAAAAAAAATGTAGTGAAACGCCGTGCAAGTGTAATATAGATCGATGATACCTGTATATAGAAGCAGAAGCAATAGTATTAATAGTACGAGTAGTTGAAGTACACTTATTATATTCATTTTATATGTAGAATATTATCAGGTAAGCGATAATTTAAATGATGTAGAAATTAAACTTATCAAATTATTTCATCACAAAAATCTCGATGAAAAAAAATGATGTGTCATCAATGTTCAGTGAAGAGTAAGTTTGTTTTGTGCTTTATTTTCAACTCTCACTTGAGTAAACTTTTTCCCCCAAACGCTCGTATAATTTTCGACGCACTAAAATCTGTCGATAAAATAACCGAAACTCATAACAAGAAGATAAAATGAATATAAAAACCCCATCAAAGTCCTGGCGTTATTCTCGATAAGTAATTACCTCGGTTTATGCGTATATATACATGCATGCGTATATATGTGTATGGGTGCATATATATATATATATATATATATATATATATATATATATATATATATATATATATATGTACATATCGTGTATACATATTGTATATGCGTATATATATATATATATATATATATAGATATATATATATATATAAGTATTATATATAAATATATTATAAATATACATGCATAATATATATTCAAGTAATATATATATATATGTACGTATATATTTGCATTATATAGATGTGTATTATATATATATATATATATATATATATATATATTATAGTATATTATATATATATATTATAGTATATTATATGTATATATGATGTACGTATAAAATACATATTTTATACATGGATCTATTTTCTATTTTATGTATGAACTAGCATTTCAGCCCGGCGTTGCCCGGGTGTATGTATGTGTCAGTCGAGCAAAAATAATAAAAAGGCTGTAGTAGGAAGGCAGGCTCGAACCCGTACCCCGAAGGAGAAAAAGAACGGGGGGAAAAACTGACATCTCTGCGGGTACAACCACCGCCAAACCTGAAGTGACTCATGTTTAAATTAAGGCTACACTATTGAAAGCAGAGGATGACTTTACAAAATATTGGCGAAAAAACGCCCCCCCTGTAGAAAAGTGCCCAGTTTAAGGGGAAGATATTAATGTTGTTAGACAATTCTTCGATATTTGTCGTCTGAAAGGTCGAACTTCAAAACAATACTGATCTAGAGAAAATCCGTCGCTTTGTCGAAAGTATTAGGCAGACATTAAAACATACATTCATACATGCATTTATATATTGGTAAATAAAATTTTTCGACACAAACCGATTAAAAAGCTTGCCCTATCTCTGAATAACCTTTATGCAAAATTTCAAATGTTTAGACCAGAAATTGTCTGAATAATTCGGTAGAGACCGCAGAGGTAATTTTTTAAAAAAACTTTGACCCCCCTAGTATGACCCCTTAACATTTATGGTCTTAGGATCTAATTCAAGTTATTAAGTTAGAATCATGTCCAAGGAACCTATACATAAACTTTCAAGTGTTTAGACCAAACATTGTTGGAGGAGTTTGCTAAAGTTCTTACAGGTAAAATCATTGCAGTTATACCCCTTAACGGCCAGATTTCTGTCCGAAACCCGATCACATAGATTTTCCCAAATCTTAGTACCCTGTATATTAAATTTCGAGTCTGTAGACTTAAAATTGAAAGAGTTATTGTGCAGGAATCTCTACACAAACACACAGACACGTTCACTTGTATAGAAATATAGATCAGACATGCGTATATATGTGTATATAAATACACACACACCCGCGCACATCCGCACACACACACCCACGCACACACACGTATATATATATATATATATATATATATATATATATATATATATATATATATATATAGTTATTTCCTATGTGTAGGATTTATAGTTATAATGTATGCACGCCCGCACACACACACACACACACACACACACACACACACACGTGTAGAGTAAGTTTTTTTAAACGCATCTCGCCTCGATTTCAAAACAGCTTTTCATTCATCTTAAACCAACATGAATATTATTGCTATATATCATATGTTGTGACTGAACAATTTTTTTATGATTTCAGGTTCAAATGAATAGCTACAATAGGAATTGGCATACATCCTATTAAAGCCTTATTCTCACAACTGGTGAATTTCTAAAGTGCAATCTCAACGTGAGGAGACTGTAGAAGAACTATATTCAAAATTTTCTTTTTGAAAATTTGAAAAATGCCACAGCGATATGTGGAATGTTTCAGACTGTATTATACCATTTTGCATAAACCCACCATCAGTTTTCAAGTGCCAAAAGAGGTTCAAAGAAAGCAAGCTGTCTGTGAGAGATAATGAAATGTGTGGAAGGAGTAAGGATGAAAGGTGGATCTACTTCTATCTACCAGAGCCCAAGAGACAGGGTTTCTAGTGGAAGTATCCTGGTTTTCCCAGACCCGAGAAGGTCAAATAAAGCAACTCCACTCCAAAACAAATGATCTGCATGCATTGGCTTCCCACAAAATAGACAGTCAATAAGGAATACTATGTTGGGGTTTTACGGAATTTCAAGAAGCGATTTCGTCGGACGATGCTAGCACACTTCAAATCGGGTCTGTGGCTTTTCTACCAGGGCAATGCACCAGTTACCAACGGCGTGCTTACCACAGATTATTAGACCAAGCTGGGTATCAAGACAGTTCTATAACCTATTGCCCAGAATTTACTTTCTGTGTCTTTTGGGTATTTCTTAAACTCAAGGAAAACTATAGAAGCTATCGTTATAAGACAATTGAAGGGATGAAAAGTCTGTGACGAGGGTCATTAAAATGCTCACTCGAGATCATTTCCATGGACCCTTCAAGCAGTTGTTTGAACGGTACAACATATACATTACAACAGCAGGACATTCCTTCGAAGGAGAGTAGCGTTTCATATGTATATAAATAAAATTAAATACACGAAAATATCTGTAGTGTGTGTGTATTTGTGCGCGCGTCTATATGCGTTTTTGAGCTTGTATACATATACAAATTTAAGCTATACAGTCCTTACAATATCGTCGAAATTGGTCTATATTACAAACTCAATGATGTGCTATTTTCGGCTTCAGAGCATAAACAAGGGGTTATTTAAATTAACATAGTGAAACTTAATGACCTCTGCATCGCATAGTTTTGGGCGCACTCTTTTTCTGATTGTCATGCATAAACTTAGTGTTTTATGTATTTGACTCACTATTGTCTTAATTTTTTTTCTGTATTAATTCTGTGTCAGATTTTGCTAATATTTGCTTGTCTTGATCGACTAAAATAATAGTCTTATTTATGGCTTGCGACACGCCTGTTTTGCCGGCAAGCAAAATTATATGGTCAGTCGCGGAAATTAGAAACAATGTATAGATATACACAAACACACACACAAACTTATTATTATGGACTGATTACACTGGCCAACAAAAAAAAAAACAAAGACTAAGAGTGCCAAAGATGTTTAAACTGTATTTATCTAATTTAAACTGATACCAGAAATGATTTCACTTTTTTCTATTATGTCAGATTTCTTGCTATGGTACATTGCGCTATTTCTTGCTATGGTGCATTCGTCTGGGGGAAGCTGATAGCAACAATAGAACATGCAAATGAAAGAAACAATATTTGTATGTAACTACAGGACCAGTAATAATGAAATAAGACCAAAATATTCAAAATTAAAGCTTGAAATTGTAAAAGATTTTAAGCGTATACATTAAAATCCATATACCGAAGTTTTCCTGATTTTCTAGAATAGGGGGATCTGCCATTATCGTGCTTGATGGACCAACATCATTTTGAAAATCTGGTAACATCCAACGACCTTGATAGCGAACTGTGATGTTGTTGATGTCTTGAGGGAAGCATCGTCCTTACTCCTCGCTCATATTGCCTGGATTTTATTGAAAAGGGGAAAATAACTGTGCAAAATGTAACGTGATGCTCATATTTACACCCGGTTGATGGGAACTTATGAGTAATATTTCAACAAGATCTTTGTTGTCAGCCCCCTTTTTCCCAAGAAGAATTCTATTACATTTGTAAACGCCATTCAGACACTCAATTCTTCAGACATTTACGTCACTCATTAAATTTCGAAATTAGGGTTCCTAAAAAATTCCAGCTTCATATTTCTCTGTCGATAGCCCTGGAAATTTCATATGTATATATATATATATATATATATATATATATATATATATATATTATAATGACATTCGTCATGTTTGTAAAGACCCTTCACTAACTTTGTCATGGGGTCAATCTTTAGCGGAAGAGGAGGAAACACAGTTTTGCAACGCTTCATCAAATGGGGAGTCAGAACATTGAGAGGGCCAGGAGTCAGTTCACTGCGCACAGACCATTTTCTTATCTAATACTCTGGTCTCAACTTGCTATCCCATAGAAACAAGTAGCAAGAAAAGTATGTGCAGTCACCTTGAGAAACCCAACAATTTTCAAATCAACACATATGATCCGTTGGTGCTTTCTGTATGAATCTTTTTCAGAACAAATTTTATTTAATCATATTTTTCTTGGAAGGTTCGTTGAATGGCATAGAGGAATTGATCTATATGTTGTCTTTGTAAAGAAAATATTTAAACTTCCTTTTGAATCGTCTATAAAAAGGCGCAAACATTGAGAATAATACTGCCTGACACCAAGCTATTGCAACACGCCCGCATCGCTATTGCAATATACTATAGCAGTTTGCTCAGTGTAATATAGCTAGAATTCACTATTGCGTTTTCTATAGAAGGTTATGAGAGTTTCAGGTTGAACTAGATTTGTTCTTTGAGTCTTGAAGATAAATGCTCAGAATAGTATTTGGAAAAGTTGAGATCTCTAGTCAGATCAGTAAGTTCTCCCAGAGGAAATGTAATCGTGACGAATGGGAAAAAATGAAATCTAAAATATTGACTTCACTACCGATTGTGGACAAAACGAAGGCTTGCTATTTTTCACAACAAAAAAATTCTAATCTGGGAAAGTGTTACTAGTAAATGGCAAAAGCAAAAAACCATAAATATGCAAAGGTAATCATTTTTTAGTTGATTACGCATCCTTGCCAGCTCGCTATTTTAAAATAGTTTTTTCAGGTTATATTCAAGCTTCACGATATAAAATTGTTAGGTGGAAGCAGAGAGTAGTTACAAAACACCTCCTCTCCGTATGTTAAGATGGCTTTCCAAATAAAAACGTTATTATTTCAACACGGGGGCATAAGAGCACAAGTACCATCGTATTTGTTTCACGACAGGTTTTTATTTGAGGGTGTCGGGAGATACTTGTAAATGTCTATATCAAAATACCCGAGTCAATCAAATCACTGCGAAAAAAACTCGACCGCGTCCGTCAAACTTAAATATCGAATTGGAAACTTGAAAACAAAATTAAACGAACTTCTTGTTTTTATTATTACCAGAGAACATGTATTTTTCTTGTATTTCATTTTTAGTAAAAACGAAGTACTTATTCGATATTTGTCTGACTAAAATGAAATGCAATTATTTCTTTTTTTTCATGCGTACTTGAATAAAATCAGTAAAAATGTTAGAAATGAATAACACGACGCTATTTGTAAAATAACGCGACAAATAAGTAATATATAAGAATTATGCGATCTTGACCCGTACGCCAAGAACATAAAGTTTCACAAACTTTCCAGCTTCTAATTTGCTGAGAATTTGCTAAGAATTTTAAACCTTTGAATTCTTATTCGACAGTTTAAAGAATTTATCAATTTTTTTTAACAAATAACTTTCATGGTCTGTTAATACTTACGTCGTGACACATCACAAGACTTTACACTGTCGAATAGAAAGTCCCGGCTTTAAAATTCTTATGAAATTGGCATAATAATAATAAAATTCGTTTCATTTTGTTTTTGAATTTTTGATTCGGTGTGTAAGTTAATGTTTTATTAGAAAATGCATAAAAAGGTAAATGTAACACACACTATCTTTCTATCTATCTATCTATCTATCTATCCATCTATCTACATATCTAGCTAGAGCCAGCAATATATATATCTCTCTCTCTCTCTCTCTATATATATATATATATAGAGAGAGAGAGAGAGAGAGAGAGAAATGGACACTGAGTAGTAAATTGACCTACCGTTGAGGTATGTTTTGTGTCGATATCGGATCAAAGTAAAGTTTATTCTCTTAATGTTAATAAATTAAAAATAATAAGTAACAATTTATAAGTAAGACAGGAAATAATTAAACTGCATTAGTTTCCTTTCGTTGCAGATTTTTTGGAGTAAAGTTAAGGATTACTTTATATTAGGCGACATTGTTTAAACAATCCACCTGTGGTTTACTATATGTTCGGGTTATATACGTTGCAGTCAAATAGGAAAACGATCAGTGAATTTGTTAAGAGTGTTTATATTGCGTACTTCAAAATAATTCTGGGTGACCAAGATAAGGCATGGCCATTTCATATTGTATACAAACAACGTGTTCAGAATCTTTGACAGTTGACCAAAAAGGATAGAAAGTTTTTTGGTTTTTGTATTGCAATGGCCTGGTGATGAAAAGAAAGATTTCGGGGCACGATTATATTCTTTGGTGTGATTAAAAGTGAGGGCCACATTATGCCACTTTACATTTTTGAAGTGGACTGGGAAGTCAACACCAAAGTGTACTTGGATGAGTTGAAAAGGGTGACTATCTCCTGATGCAAACCGGTGACCGTCGACAGACCCTGGTGTTGCAGCAGTACTCGTCACTTGTCCCAAAATCCAATAGAAAACAGGCTTTGCTCTAGAAGGCATGCTACCACTGACCTATTTCCCCGAACCCGACATCGCTTAACTATTTCGTTTGGTCAGGCGTCGGGAACATCATCAGCATGACCTTTCATGACGCGAACCGTAGTCTGATCGCCGCCATCAACCGAGTATTGGCTAGGCGTCTTGTTTAAAAGACATGCTCCTAGTTCCGTACATGTGTCGAGGCGGTGATTGAGGCTGAATGCAGCTGCATTTAATAGATGTCAGCTCTACTACATAATCAAGTTACCTGAATGGATATTTTTTCAATAAAACTTTTAAAATAAAACTATTGTGCTGCTTTCTTTAGGGTGGCACTTTTATCCATCCACCATGCATAGACATTGCTATTGTAATATTTTATATTTCGTATTTCTCTACATTACAGGCAATTATAGTGTACATCCTGTTATATTGTATGCGTGTAACTATTTATTACTTTATAATTAATAGAAATGTAAAACAAAGATGCAGGTATGTGCTTGTATAAGTAGTATATAATTTTAATAAAATATAGCATATGTATCTACATGCTACATACAAACACACGTGTGTGTGCAGTATTTAAATGCACACACATACACACACACACACACACACATATATATATATATATATATATATATATATATATATATATATATACGTGTGTGTGTATTATCGATTTATTCGTATTTGTGCTAGTTGGAAATATTCACGTTATCTATTCTGCAAAATATAATGTTATCTTACATCTAATCTTTCGTAATCGTTTGTATTTATGAAGTAAATATTGACTTTTAATGCCTGGCAAGCCTTGATCTCCATAAAAATATAGTCGCAAGATATAAACCGTCAAATAATGATGGTTTTATCGAGTAAGCCTCATTCTTTGACTTACTTTGGTTCATGCAACCCCCTCTTCTACTTCTCCTACTTCTATTCCTTTTCCTCCTGCCATTTTCATATTTGATTACTCTTCTCTTTTCTAGCATTCTTTTTTCATCATTTCTATTTTTTTTCTTTGTCTGCTTTCTCATGTTGCTGCTTTAATCTGAAATAAGTTCATATTTTTCGTTGCGCTATATTTTTAGTTACAGCGTTGATTATAATTGGCATAATAGATAACGGAAAAGAGGCCCGTATAAAGCGATTTTATGTAGTGCATTCCTTTAAAAATACATTCATAGTTTGTCACAGAAACGCCCCAGAACAAACGAGGAAATCACATCATGTAATGAGACAGAATGATATTTCAACTTCAAACTAGATGGATAACACGTGTAGCATGTTTCCTTGTTCAGCGATGTCTTTTATTAAATATGAGGACTGAAAGATGAAATAAATTAAACTGTAGTTTTGAAACTGCGTGTACTTTATACCCTGCACACACACACGCACACACACACACAAACACACACACATATATATATATATATATATATATATATATATATATATATATATATATATATATATATATATATATAAGTATTACCTGGGCTGATATTATCCTCCTGATAGCCAGGCCTCCGAACCCAGAGTTACCGCGGAAGGGGCTGCCTTTAAGCATGTCCTTAGGCATGAAACTGCTATATTGCCATTGGCTAGTGTAATCTGGGGCATACAGTAGCTTCTGGTAGGACCGCGCTCGATGCCATATTTTTGGGAACTCCTAAGGCTTTTTCTTTTCCATGTTTTTCGAAAAATCATATCTGTTTTTGTTTCCTTTTCTCTCGCCTTCATTCCCTCTCTGACCTGCTCTAACCAGTTCTGTTTACACTTGCAATATTTTTTATATAATGCTGTATGACTACAGAAATTTAGAAGCTTCTGTTTATTGGCAATGGCAATAAAAACTGACCAATCAAACGGAGCCAACACATCAGAAACCAGAATTGCTCTAGAAAAAAAAATGAATCTTTCAATATTTCTGCACGTGACTTTTTCAATAATGAAAACAACTTAAATATTAAGGAAAATCTTTGAATGCGGACAATAATACCCATGGGCAACATGCGCAGGTAAGGCGAGCTGCTGCAGAGACAAATATAAAGAAACGTTACATGGAACCAAGAAAATTGAAGCCGTACATCTATAAGTATTCTATCCCTCCTCCATCTCCACCAATTACCCAATAAGCCCAACAGAATCTTGCAAGAGTACGAAAAATAAAATCCCTGCTGATTCACAAAGTTTAAATGTTATAAGTGCTACAAAAATTATAAACCCATCATTATATTTACCATATGGCCAAACGTTCAAGGAAATAATTAGAAATCTGAACACTCTCACAATGTGGTAGGTTTATTACTCGAGTAGATAGAAAACTAAAATATGCCACTTACACTTAGTTAATATATCGCACAATGTTTAGGCATCGTTTTCTTTTTCGTGACAAAGTTATCTTCAATATAATCCACGCTTATCAAATTCATTTAAAGCCTTTGTAGATGTGTGCTTAGCAATTATTCATCAAATAGATGTAAAAGTTAAGTAGTTTCAATAAAAAAGATAACACAAATCTAATCTCCATTTACCTCCTCTTGTATAGGATTGTATAGGGGTAAGCTGAATGCCACCCATTCACACTAACGCATATAAATAAGTAAACACTAAAAATAAACGAGCAGAATAACATTGCTTTATAATGATTATGGTTTGTACACTTTGCAATGATTTTCATCATGTTTTACAAATGCTTTTTAATATATATATATATATATATATATATATATATATATAAAGGAGATTAGAACAATAGTCTAAAGAGCAAAGTGTATTTTAATGTAATAGTAAAACTACTAGTTTAATTAAAATACAGGGAAAGAAAACGTGCTCGTTGTAATATGTATAATATTGTACGTAAACCAAATTTATATTTATAATTTTACTCTATTTTATTTCTTTCCCTAACCCATGTTAATTTTCTTATCAAGTTTTAAATCCATACCTTTATTTTAATTTTTTCCAGATATACCTGCCTTACTTTAATGCTAGGTTTATTTATGGTGTCTTTTACATTTAATAAACACCCTTTCCAATATTGGCTGATGAGGAAACCTTGTTTAATAAAAAAAAACTATATGTAATAATTAGTGTCCGTAACTTGATGTCTACCACAATAAAAACATTGCTTTCCAAAACGATCATACAAATAATTGATTGTGTTGCTGTTCATTCTTATGAAACGGATTTTTAATTTAATTATAATTTGATTTTTAAATTATCAATCACATTACAATATACATATATATATATATATATATATATATATATATATATATATATATATAGTAAGTTCTGAAAATATATGGCAATTAAGCTACACAAAATATTCTCACGAAAATGTGTAGCTTAATTGCCATGTATATTTTCATAACTTACTACCTAGCTCTACTTACGTGTTGACCACTGTTGAAGTACATACTGGAGTTTTACGCCTAAAATTATATCTTTGTATATAAATTTATGGGATTAAATGAAGTAAACTTATATATATATATATATATATATATATATATATATATATATATGTATATATATATGTATATATATGTGTGTGTGTGTGTGTTTGTATGTGTGTGTATGCATGCACAACATAAGCTTATTCTCATCTCATTGAAAGTAATTCCACACTTATACTTGACTTCTACAAGATATATATCTAATCAGGTTAGCATCTGAATTAAAAGCGTGATAATGTTAGTTTAATATACGAGCGGCGTGCAATAAGTAATATCCTGACCAACTTCCATTTTCTGATGTAGCTGAAATTTAGCATGTGCATTGATGTATATCACTACGGGTTATGTGGCAAATTACAGCTCTGAACTAATTGTGGTTTCTGTTTTACAGGTGTTTGAACTGAGTCAGGTGTAAAGTGGAGCCTGGTTAATGTCGAGCCGTGATCCAGTTTTTGTATTTTTTTACACAGTGATAACCACTTATAAAGGCCTTGAATCCACTCAGGGATAAAGGTTATTGCATGTACATTAAGTTAGTGAGGAGATTTGCTGAAGTGTTTACTTAAGGGGGCGGTTCATTAGGAATTTGTTAACATTGGACTTGAAGACATCCAAGTTGTAGTCTGGAGGGAAGCAGGCAGACGGAACAGAGTTCCACAGGCGTGCAGTTCTAAGAAAGAAGCTTTGTTCATGGAATCCGCGTTTTGATTTAGGCACAGATATAGAGTGGGGGAAATTTTTCACAGTGGATTCAGCTAGACGGGTGTTTTTCGTGAAAGATTGGCGAGGGGGGGACCAGAGATTGGAGTTCATACGAGCATCTACCATGGAAATAATGATAAAACAAGGACAGGCTCGCAACGTCTCTTCTGTGGGAGAGAGGTTGCAGGGTAGAGAAAAGGGCATCCCCCACTAAGCCACGAAGTCTATTTTGTACTCTGTCAAGGCAGGATAGGCTGTTTTTAGCAGCTCCTGCCCAGATATGGCAACAGTATTCCATCCTTGGACGTACTTGGCTTTTATATAGATATCGAATTGCATCAGTAGTGAGATATCTTCTGGAGCGGTAGAAGGATCCCACCATCTTTCCAGCGACCTTGGCAACAGACTTGATGTACGTGTTCCATTTCAGATCAGGAGTAAACGTAAAACCCAGAAGCTTGTCAAAACACGGAGCCTTACCCAGACGAGAGCCATCCATCACAATTGATGCCAGCTGGGGATCAGAGCGTTAATGATGTAAAGATAGGAGTTTGGTTTTGGATGCATTAAAGGTAACCAGCCACATCTTCCCCCACTGAACCACGCGCTCGAGATCAGAGGAGAGTGAATCAGAGAGAACTGTGTCATTTACAGCCTTTGATGTGTTGCCGTAGATGGTTGTGTCATCAGCATAGATGTCAACGAATGATTTAAGTATGTGTTTAAGGAGGTCATTGATGTAGATCAGGAAGAGAGTTCGGCCCAGGATTGACCCCTGGGGGACTCCAGCATTTACATTGCAGGCCTCCGATTTTTGTCCATCGACCACTACTCTTATGAACCTATCGGAGAGAAATGATTTAATGATTGAGAACACATTTCCCGTTATACCGTAGCTGGAAATCTTGTAAAGTAGACCCTTATGCCATACCATGTCAAAGGCCTTTGATATGTCAAGATCAATTGCTCTAGAAAGAAAGCTTTTGCCAAGAGATTCACTAATCCTGTGGGATATAACCGTCAGCACATCTGCGGTAGATCTTGCAGAGCGGAAACCATATTGTGTGTCACTAAGAAGGTTATTCCTGCTGAGGTGGTTGACTATTTCTCTATTTAAATGGATTCCAGCAACTTACTCATAGCACACAGGAGACTTATAGGTCTGTATTGAGAGGGAGATGACTTATCACCTGAATTCTTAAATATAGGGCAAACTGAAGAGGTCTTCCAGGGTGTCGGAAAGCACTTCTCCTTAAGGCAGCGTTTAAATAGTTTCGTAAGTATGGGAGCAAGTTCTGGTTGAAGCTTTTTTAACACTATAATTGGGATGCCATCAGGGCCAGTTGCTTTACTGGAATCTAGGTTCTTTATTAGCTTGGCGACCTCATGCACGGATATTTGTATGTTACCCAGCTTGTTCTGTGTTATAGGAGGAAATATGGGGAGTTGATGGCCTTCGTCGCATAGGGTAGAATTAGCTGCAAAGTTCTTTGCAAATAGTTTGGCCTTGTCTGACGCTGACGAGATGACCTCTGGTACATTGATAATGGTTGGTATAGAACGCACACTTCTGTTCAGGATCTTATTTGTTATTTGCCAAAACTGGTGGGATCCAAGCCGCTGATCAGCTTCCTTGGATTTAACAGACTGAGCATATAGCTCTCTTGCATTTTTTATTACTCTTTTAAAGTGGTTGCTGGCAGACCTGAAAGCAGCTTTAGTTTCAGTGCAATATTACGTTGGTAGCTATGGAAAAAGTGATTTCTGTGCGCGATAGCAGCACCCCATTCTGGGGAGAACCATGGCTGGCTCTTAGGTTTTTGTTGAAATTTTTTAGATGGTATGAATTGGTATATGCCTATAATTAACCATTCGGTCAGATCTGATACTATAGAGGACACATCCTTTTTAAACATGGAGTGCAGAGGTAAATCAGATATGAAAGGAGGCACACCACAGGGCACTTTTGATGCAATGAAAGTAACTTATGATGATAATGCCCCATCATATGACCTTGTAAAACGCTGACATCGTTAATTCAAACATGGTCGGAAGTCTGTGGAAACAACTCCCAGACCTATCGCCCCTCTTTTTCCATTGATGAGGCATCTGTCCGTCAAGTTGAGGCTGCCATTTCGGAAGATCGGCGCATTACTATTCTTCAAATAGCTCAAGATATCAGGATTAGCACAGTGCCCGTGAAACTATCATTCATAACCATTTGCATATGCATAAGGTGTCTGCCAGATGGATTCTCAGGTTGCTCACACCATTCCAGAAGCGAGAACGCGTCGAGTGCTCGAGAATGAATTTTGAGATGTGTCAACGTTTTTCAAAAGACTGATTACCCAGGATGAATCCTGGGTCAATCACAATAATCCAGAGACCAAAGCCCAGTCAATGCAGTGGAAGCACTTAGACTCACCACCTCCAAAGTAGGAAAGGGTGCAACCTTCCGCTGGCAAGGTCTTGCTCACAGTCTTCTGGGACCAGAACGGAGTAGTGACGACAGATTTCCTGGCAAAGGATACCACGATTACAGGTGCCTATTATGCTTCACTTTTGATGAAATTAAGGGAAGCTATCAAAATCAAGAGGCGGGGCAAGATCAGTAAAACTACATTCCTCCTGCAAGACAACGCTCCGGTTCACAACTCTCATGTCGCCAGATCAGAAATTTTGGCGTGTGGTTATGAAATACCCCCCCATCCTCCCTACACTTCTGACCTTGCAACCTCTGACTTTCACCTCTTCCCAGCCATGAAGTTGTATTTGAAAGGAAAGCGTTTCCCAGATTATTCAGCCTTAATTTCTGAAGTCACGTCGTTTGGAGGACCCACCTGGGATGTTCTACAAAAAACGGTCTCCAGAGCTGCGTCAAACGATGGGAGAAATGCATCTGTGTGGTTCCTATGTAGAGAATGACTAATAATTGTGCCAAGTTTAGTTGCTCTACTGCTATGGGAAGAGGGTCAGGGTCATTACTTATTGCACGCCCATCGTATACTAGCAATTAATCCCAGCTAAGCTCGGGTGTCGTGCACTCTTCATAACTTTATGTGCACATATATATATATATATATATATATATATATATATATATATATAGATATATATATATGTATATATATATATATCTATATATCTATATATATATATATATATATATATATATATATATATATATATATATATATATATAAACCTGATTAATACGCTTGCTGCATGTCTGAATATCCTTTTATGTAAAATTTCAAATGTTTAGACCCAAAGTTCACTGAATAGTTTGCGAGAGATCGCAAAGCTCCAATCTTTGCCTCCTTGCTAGCAAAATTTACGTCTACACACGGAGTAATAACCTTGCACTACGTCTGAATACACTTCGTGTAAAATTTCAAATTAAAAAAAAAAAATTGAGTGAGGTAAATTTTAAAAAACTTACCAAAATTTTGACCCCTTTAGATTTATTGATTTGTACTCACATATTTTAAGAAGATCAATGCCCACCCTACCTACCTGTAAAATTTCATGTGTTTAGACCCAAAATTGGCGGAGCAGTTTGGTAGATTTTTCAAAGGTAAAATCGTTTAACTTTGACACCTTTACAGCCAAATTACTGGTAGGAAATATATTGCCCTTTTTTTTTTCAAATCGCAATACCCATTATGTTAAATCTCGAGTACGTAGACTGAAAACTGACAGAATTATTTGATAGAGAAATGTACACACACACAAACAAGTTAACTTTTATAGATATACTAGCAGTTCAGGCGGGCTTTGCGCGTCCATCTCATCAGGTCGTTTTCTTTCTTTGCACCAGTTCATAATTGCCCTACGTGTGAGTACACTTTATGTACGATTTGGACCAAAATTTCTCCGAACAATTTCAGAGAGACAGCAGGGATCGATTTTATTATTTTGGCCTCGAATCAAAATGAAAAAGTTCAACCATATCCAAGGTCACTACATCTAAAATTTAAAGTCTTTAGATCCAAAATTAGCGGAGGAATTTGGTAGAATTTGCAAAGGTCAATTCTTTAAACGTTGATCTCATGGCAGCCAAATGTTCGCCCCAAAACTGATTAAACTGCTTGCCGCATGTCTGAATACCTTTTATGTAAAATTTCAAATGATTAGACCTAAAATTGGTTTAACAGTTAGCTAGAGTCCGCAAAGGTAAACTCCTCTGCACTTTTACTCGTTGGAAGCCAAATTGCCAACAGGAAAAAAGAAACATTTAAAGGCTTGCCCTATGTCTGAAAACACTTTTTATAAAATTTCAAATGTTTAGGTTAAAAATAAGCTGAGTAATTTGGTTGAGCTGCAGAAATCATTTTTTTTTTTAAACTTTGACCACAATTACGGTCCGTTAACATTTATTGTTTTGGGCGCAATTCAAGTTATTGATCTATGTGTAAGTAGCCTATATCTAAGATTTAACGTGTTTAGACCCAAATTGGCTGAGTAGAGTTTCCAGAGGGCAAATCTTGGAAATTTGACCCGTTAACTGCTAAATTTCTGGCTGAAAACCGATTTAAGGATTTTTCGAAATTTCAATACTCATTGTGTCAAATCTCCAATCTGTAGACGGAAAATTGACAGAGATATTTAGTAGGTAAATGTACACAGACAGATAGACAGAAAGACTTACACACAGACATTTCAACATTTATAGATATATAGTTAGATATTAATAATGAATTAAATAAAGAAATAAAGTAGGCAATAATTGTCGTGGTCTTGAAGAGAAACAATGGAGTCAAGACCCTTAAAAAATCTAAACAGTAGAAAAACAATAAATTTGAAGAGGGGAGAAATAGCGGGAATATTATAAAAGTAAGCCGTACGACAAAGGTACACAGATTCAGTCCCTATATAGACTTAAAATGAATATCTTCCGACATAAATTTAATTCTGAATCTTACAGAAGTCGCTAATAAAATAATAAAATATAATGTGTACTGTCGAAAGTATACATGTACACGAAAATACATACATAATTTTAACCGCATGCGCGCGCACACACTCACATACACACACATGTATATATATATATATATATATATATATATATATATATATATATATATATATATATACAGACAGACATATGCATACATACACACATTTGAAACCCCCCATACACTTATTCAAATACATGTATTACTTCTATAACAGGTATCAACACACATTATTAGGACGATTTTACAAACATATAAACAAAATATACGAGATCATATTTATATGCATAATATATACACGCATAATATATACATATACATATATATATAAATAAATATACATATATATATATATATATATATATATATATATATATAATGTATTTCTGTCAATTTAAATATTGGTCTTTATTTCGATCAATTTAAATATTGATATTATCTAATAATTCAAAGATCTTTGAATGTATATATATATATATATATACATACATATATATATATATATATATATATATATATATATATATATATATATATATATATATATAATATTCATACATCTTAAAAACCATTATACTCTTTAGACTTAGGAATATCAATAATTAAATATCGGATAAATATTTAAGAAAATATAATTAAAATGATACATAATATTAAGTTTTTATAACCTTACATAATTATATTTTAATCAGTCATATATACGAACATATAGTAGTACATATATATATATATATCTATACTAGCGTGGGTACCCGGCGTTGCCCGAGTGTTTGTTTCCGGGACGGGGGGGGAGTTTTAAAAAATGTTATGGTAGGTAAGTAGGAAGGATCAAACCCGGAGTCATGAGTAAAAGTAGGAAAATAAAGTGTGAAAAAAAAAACAACAAAAAAAAACATCTGCAACGTTAACAGTTCGGCCCCCAAGAAAATCCATTCCAGTTGTTTAGGAAAAAACAAACAAAAAAAAACGACTACGGTAGGTCGGCGCGAACGTGAAAATATAATGTGAATTGTCCAGCACGCTAACCACTACGCCAAAGATCACTGCAGCTCAGTTTAGTGATTTTAAATAACTTCACATGAAAGAACTACGAAGCCAAACCGGTGTTCTCTTCTCAACTGTTCCTTGTGAACGATCCCGAAACGGTGTTAAGTGGTGGCAGATAACATAGATTGGAAGTATGCGTGCGTGTTGCTTGTGGCCGTTTCTTTCAGGTCCTAATTTCTTTTCTAGAAGCGATTTTAATACCACTTGCTTCTGCATAATTAAATTCATAATAGCAGGGTGCTTCACTTTATTTTGAATAAAGAAAATTACAGTTATCTGTCCATTACACAAGTGAGTAAATTACTTTTTAATTGATCTGTAATTTTAGTTATATCAGAATACACATGATTATAGAGACACAAGAAAATTTAGAGCAAAGCAAAAAACCACTTTCTAAATCACTTTCTTATGTTGAGTATATGACATATTAACGCTTTTAGATCATTTTATTTCGAAAAAAATAGATGGTCCATATATGATTGATTTAATATTTGGTATAGGCCCTATTTTATTAATAAGGATTCTTTTAACGATAGCACATATTTCGCAATAGCTGGAGCTTTATTAATAGCGTATGTAGAATCAATAATACAAAGGAAAATTGGACCGAAGCATGCCGGATCAGAAAAGATATAAGAATATTGAGAATAAATTTGTCACTCTCTCCACTTAGAACTGCAGAATTTCTGTTTTCCAATCTGATTTCTTTTTATGTATTCCTCTTAAGATGTAAGGGATTTTTCTTACGTTTTACCAATCATTCTCTCAATATTCATATTCTAATCTATTTTTTATGAGTCTAAAGATATATAAATAGGAGAAAGTATTTATTTTATAGTGCTCTACGAAAATAGATGTTCTGCACTAAGTGATAAAAATTTAGCAAACAGTAGAGCGTTGCCGAATTTTCTCCCGATTGTAACAGTTAAGATTATGATAGATAACTTGGGGTATGTCTACGTAAGCTTAAACCTGAAAAATGTCCTAGCATAAATCCATTCAACCAATTTTGATAAAAAATTAGATAAAAATCCAAGACGGTATTTTTATTAGTAATATATAGGGCTATGGCAAGAGGATACTTTGTTTTGACTCTAGAGTAGATATCCGACATAGTTAGACACAGTCAGACACAGTCAGACACAGTTAATTAATCGAGAATCACATCACTCTAAAAACATACAGCATATTAACTGATATAGAGTAGGGAGTCAAAATAAAATTATTTTCATTATTTTGACTCACAAGTGTATATCAGTTAATATCATATGTTTTTAGATAGAGTGACGTGATTCTCGATTGATTAACTGCGTCTAGTGGTTAACAATGAAATATGTTTTTCCCCTTCTATGGGAAACGCCCATCACTGTCCATAAGCATTTTAAACACGTGGGGTAATTTTACATTTAGCTTCATCATACGCATGCGCGCAAATATGCATGGGCGTAAGAGCACTGTTCGTCTGGGCTGAAACGAATTGAACGTGTGAAATGGATACGTCCATTGAATACAGATTATCTTTTTTTTCATAAAACTGTGCTATCACTGACGAAATTATCGAGGATCAAAGAGAAACAAGATGAAAGAGAAGATATGAAATATTTGATTCGTTATCACAAGTGAATGCATTAGAAATCAGTCATGTTTATCTAAGATTAAATCTCATGTCATGAGGAAGAGGATTTCATGCTTTCTTGGACGTGCGATTCGAAACTGGATCGCTTTCATGGCGCTATGTGTGCGGTGAAATAGGACTAATAAATGAACAACCGCAAATACCGTAACCACCAACATCGCCCTAAATTGAGAAACCTATAATATAAATAATCAAATGAATAAATAAATAAACACAACAATAACAACGGCAACAAGAACAAGACCAACAGAAAATTGCAGTAATAATCAAGACCTTATTATAGTAGACATTTTTTATGTTATCAACATTTGTCTAATTTTCTACTTTTTTTAAATTTTACATAATACGTAACAATTTGCGGTTTTCTTAAATAACGCACGTTCATACAATTATATATATATATATATATATATATATATATATATATATATATATATATATATATATATATGTATATCTTTATTCGATTGGAAAAAAATTAAGAATAATAATAAAGTGATCCATAGCGGAAATTCAGTCGACTAAAATAAGATGGAAAACGGGGTGAGGAAAAAGAAAAAAATGGGGGAAATTACATGTAACAAATGTACAATTCAGTAAAATAAATAAGTCGATTAAAAACAAGATCGTTAAAATACACTCGAAGCGCTATATATATATATATATGTATATATATATATATATATATATATATATATATATATATGTATATATATATATACTAGCATGGGTGCCAGACGTTGCCTGGGTATTTGGAGATGGATGTTGAGCAAAAAAAAAAAGGAAAAGTGTTCATTTTCTTTATAAATTTGACCTCTATTATGACCCTTAAAATTATTATTTTGGGCTCAAATTAAGTTATTAAGTTAGATCTTTATCCAAGGAACCTATATCTAAAATGTCAAGTATTTATACCTACAAATTGTCGGAAGAGTTTGATAGAGTTATTAAATGTCAAATCGTTGAACTTTGGCCCCTTAATAGCCAAATTTCTGGCCAAAAACCGATCACATCGATTTTCACAAATCTCAGTACCCTGTACATCAAATTTCGAGTTTGTTGACTAAAAATTGACAGATTTATTGCGTAGGGACATGTACACACACAGACACACAGATACACACACAGACACTTTAATTTTTATAGATATATAGATATATATAATGAATTTAAAACAGAATTAAAATAACATAAAACCTTAAATTTGAATGTATGGTGGAATCATTCTACCGCTCCAGTAGATATATCACTGCTGACGCGATACTCTGCATGTATTAGAGCCAAATACTTACAACAGTAGAGTACTATTGCCACACCTGGCAAGGAGCTGCTAGAAGCTATGTCTTTTGCTATAAAACAGACTTCGTCTCCTTGTGGGGAATGTGTTTTCTCTTCCCCGCAACCTTTTTTTTACACAGAGAAGACTTTGCAAACTAGTCTCGGATTTGTTATTATTTTCTTGGCAAGTGTTCGGCTGATAACCAATCTCTGGTTTCCCCTGACCTGGCTTTCACAAAAAAAAAACTCGTCTAGTTGAAATAACTATCAATACCTCCCCCCGTTTATCTGTGCCTAAACCTAAACGTAGATTCCATGAACAAAGCTTCTTTCTTAAAACGCCACGGCTGTGTAACTCTCCTCAGTTTTCCTGTTTTCCAACTGATTACAATATTGTAATTTTTTTCCGACTTGAATAAGTTCTTGATGTGCCATTCCCTTAAGAGATCTCATTTAATACAGTTCCACTTCCAATCATTACATTCAGTAACCCTTATCCTCAAGCGCTCTCCAGCGCTTTGATAAATGGTGAATCCTTCGAAAAAAATTTCATTTATACTAGAGATATTTAGAAGTACTCTGATTAGTGAACATTCTACAAACTAAAAGTTGAATGGGTTATTATTAATGATGGTACGATTTCAATGGTTATCCTGATTCTTCAGCAATGACCGATCTTATTGTAAGGTTTCGATTTCAATACAATCACTGATTCCGAATCTTGTGTAAATCTCTAAATCTTTAATCAGGGAGTTACCGAGTGGCTTATATTTTGGGATCACAGTAAACAATAAAATATGTTGTATGCCCATATATTTTCGCAGATGTAAAAATGCACTTGAAGGTGTAAGTTAAAGATTTTTAGTTCTACTGATAGTTTTAAATTAATAAATATTTATATTATAATCAAATATAATACTTATAATATTATATGACAAATATTTATATTATAATGGAATATAATAATTATTATTATATTATATAATAAATAGTTGTATTATAATGGCATATTCAATTTTAATCAATAGGAGATAATCAAGAGAATCGGATTTGCATCGAAAGATGGGCCCCAAATGTTTCGATTCAGATAAATCGTCCAAACACTTGCTATTATAAATCTGATTGAAAAAGAAAACCCGAAAAAACAAATAAGACAAGTATGAAATCATTTACACTTCTTGAAATAATACAAGTATACGGTGTATCATAATCTTTTGTCGATTTTTAAGATTAAAAGGAGGGTGGACCTGTAAATTCATGCTTCTCCGTTTATCTGTTCGTTCGTCCGGACTTTTCTCAATAACTAAGCCTTATATTTTTTTGGAAATTTTTAACAAACATTAAACATAATATGATTTAAAATGTAATAAAACGGATTTTCCGGGAAAACTCCGGGTGCTCCCCTAGGGGTGCTTTTTGGGTAAACATTGCTAAAATTTGAACTTTTGTGCTTATTAAAAAAAACATTGATTCCTTGGATTTTTATACAACTTTCGGAAAAGGTGTAACTAAGTGATTCCTATATAATTTTGCTTGTCTGTACTTCGCGATAACTCTTAGGAATGCCCCAGAGACTCTTTTATGGTTAATAAAAACATGTTTATTTTTGGGACTATTTTACCATATTTATCCAAACTTTTCTGTGTATGTCTATTAAGCAGTTTTGCATGGTGCTTAACTCAAATTTAAAATACGTTAAGGTCTTTTAGACATTTGAGAGGGATAAAAATTATTCACTTAGTCATTTTATTTTTTGCATGGTGCATAACTCAAATGTACATATCTTAAGACCTTACACTGCACCGTTTGTTCATTCACACCATGATTTGACGTCCCCTGGGGAATTTTCGGTGTTAAATGGGGGGGGGGTCAAATACTGAACTTAGTCATTTTTTTTATATTTCGTTCACTGTGTATGCACGGGGCACAATAAATGCTTCACTATCGCATTTGTACATTTTACTTGACATTGTTATTTTTTTAAAAATTATGGATAAAGAAGGTATATATCATGGAAATAACAATGGATATTGTAGTTTACAATCAAATTCTCTATTATTAAGAAATTTGTGAGTGTTCATCTTAGTCGAGCGAAAATAAAAACTATTTGTCGTCTCTCTGACTTGTGTAGGTAGATGGTCAATGTTAGAGGAGTTTATATATATTTGCTTCTTTGACTGGTAAAACAAAGTTTATTAAAACAAAAATAGTGTTTCCTGTTTCCATCCTTTCTATTACTAGTGATATTAGTCGATATTTTCTTTGGAAGCAGTAATAATAAATGACATTAATGACGAGATGCTACTAATCTTATTACTATTGCTTCGCGTTTTGTTGTTGGGTTATTCTTCTACAGCATTACGTTAGCCTTCACATTCAGATGAGGAGTTAATGAGAATAACCTTTCACAATACATCTGATATCAGTCAGGTTACAAATCAAAAGCGATATTTTTCAATCTCCAACTCTCATTTCGGATGTTTTATGCGTACAAATCACCTTGTAGATGGATTCAATTTTCTGATCTCATGCTTATGTTATCTTTATGAAAAATAAAATTATTATTTGATTTTAGACACCTATTGTTATTATTGCTAGGATATTTTATTATTGATGTATTTCATACTTAATATAACTGAGGACTTATTTGATAATTAGAAATTCCATTATTATAATGTTGGTAGAATTTTTAAGGATATACATACTATGAAATATATTATTTATTCATAAGACTCTAAATTCATGAAAATTTTGTGAGAAAATAATGAATTAGCTGGAGAAAACTCAAATGAAAGAAACAATAAAAAGATAAATACCTAGCAATTAACATAATAATCTAAACAAAATCCACCACTATGTAGTATCGCTTAAGCTTTGATCTCTCTCTCTCTCTCTTTCTCTCTCTCTCGGTCTTTCTCTCTCATATATATATATATATATATATATATATATATGTGTGTATATATTTATATATATACATATATATATGTGTATATGTATATATATACATATACATATATATATATATACATATACATACACACACACACACACACACATATATATATATATATATATATATATATATATATGACATTTTCGTGTGTGACTACTTCCTATACTTTCTAAAACGGTTGTGCACATCTTTTTCAAATTTCACACATATGTTTTGCAGTGTTGTTGAATAGGGTTAATACAGAAATCCCTGGGGAGGGCAACTATTAAGCTTAACAACTTTAAAAAGGTATCGAAAATCAAAAAAAAAAAAAAAAATTAAAAATTAAAAAAAAGTTATTAAATAGTCTTCCTTTCTTAGAGATCAAAAAGGATTTTTATAAGTAAATATTTTAGGTTGAACCAGCAAGGGACATAATAAAATCTCAAGAAATAATTTCTACTTAAAAGAAGACAAACAGTTTTGTTGACCCCTGAAGATGCAGCTCAGGTGTAAAGTATTGGACTGTAAATCTAATGATCCCGTTTTAAAGTTCAAGTGTACCTCGCCATTATATTTTAATTTTTTCTCATAAATGAATTCAATTTATGATAAAAGAGGAATTAATATTTTAAATATCCGAAACTCATTTCTATTTTTGCTTACTTTAAAACTAAAAATTAACAAGAAGTGAGATTCCAGGGCATTTATCGTCAAGCCCAAATACCAGCTGACGTGATATTGTAAACAAACACAGGGGAATTTAATGAACTACCTGATCATTATTATGTATTTAATGTTTTTTTTGTTTTGTTTTTCGAATTAGTCCACCAGGCAAAATATTCCTCGTAATCTATAATAGTAAATAGAGGATTGATTGATTGATTGATTAATTATTATTATTATTATTATTATTATTATTATTATTATTATTATTATTATTATTATTATTATTATTATTATTATCATCATTATCATTATCATTATTATAATAATAATAATAATAATAATAATATTAATAATGCTTACAGTAAAATATCACGTTTGTGTTGACTGTATCAACGAGCAATAGCAGGCGTCTAGCTATCTATATAACTTTCATGGGTGTAGGAGATTTATAGATGACCTTATATGCAGGAGATTTATAGATGACCTTATATGCATAAACGATAATGATGAATTCGAAAAAAATAAACATCTTATATATCCAAACGAACTAAAATTAAATTGTGAACATAGAGGACAACAGGCTACATTTCTGGATTTAGATATAAAAATTGAGGATGGAATTTTTCTTTATAAAATATTTGATAAAAGAAACGCTTTCCCCTTTAAAATAGTGCGTATGCCCCATAAGGATAGCACCTGCCCCGTTTTTGTGTTTTATGGAACCATTATGTCAGAGTTTTTGAGAATAGCTAACGTTACTCTAAAATTAACAGATTTTATACCACCAGTTTCTAGCTTAGTAATAAGGATGATAAAACAAGGTGGAGATAAAAATAAAATATTTAAACAGTTAAACAAAGCATTTGTTCGTTATCCTGATGCTTTTGAATCGTTTAAGATAAACCAGATTATATTGATAAAGGAAATCCAAAACTATATTAGCAATGTATAAATGGATTTATAATTACATATAATAAATTTATATAGTTAAAAAAAAAAAAAAAAAAAATGTATATATGTAAAAATAAAATATTTTTAACCTTTATATATCTAATTTTAAATAAATAAGAATGTAAATATACAAACTACTAACTATAGTGGGGGTGATAAGTAGTTAAATGGATTAATCCAAATCTTATAAATACAAGAATGATAAATTAAAAAATTAAAAAATGTATCCATTTTAAATGTGGAAATTGATGAATCGCACAGGTAAGAAATTCATTTTTATACTATGAAAAGGTTAGTAATTACAATTAAGAATAGGAAATTGGGGAATAAAAATTTTTGTAACTTGTCTTCTTCCTAAGATTAAGGGTGGTGGTGTTTGATCAACACTGCTGGGGAGCCATGATGTAATACACTGTTTTGTTTTTAAATCCCCGAAACAGTGTTTCATGGTAAACAACTGATGATCCCTTAAAAATATAAAAATTGGTATTATAGTAAATTTGAGAGTTGATGCAGTGATTGCAGGTGATTAAATGACTTCTGACTAGATGTTTTTTTTAATGAATGATAAAAAATAATTTTTTGTGTGGTTTCAAATGTTAAAAACTTCAAAGACTATATATATATATATACATATAGATATAGATATATAGATATATAGATATAAATAGATAGATAGGCACACACACACCTATATATATATATATATATATATATATATATATATATATATATATATTCCCCATTTGTATTTGGCTACGAAAGCGACACCGTTATAGAATTGTCATTCTTTTCTCCACTTAAAATTGTTTAACTTCAAAGAGATGGTGTTTAAAGGTCTTGTGATAAATATTACAACCGTGATAATGAATTGCAATATCACCTTTATTGCCATTGAAATAGAGTCAGTCTACATACAGTATCAGTATCAGTTGTGGCAATCTATTTAACACAATATTAGCCGCAAAAACCTGCATGAAAATTACTTATTCATGAAAATATGATTAATAAATATGCGTATGCATTAATAACTTAAAGTGTGTTATGCGCTTAAAATAGTACATAGGAAAAACATGTTTCCCTGTAATATTAAATATTTTTGAAAGATATTCGCGGATTTTGTTTGTTTTAATATTGAAGCTGCCCAGCTAATTGTTTCGAACTGTGAGGACGTCAATGTTCCTATTATAAGGTTGTATGGATCGACCAAAATTTACTCGTGGAGAATGTGATTATTTAAAAATAGTAGCGGATGAATGCAACACAATTAAAGAATTAAACTTTGCTAAAATTTTGTAAAGATTTTGGGTCCATAACAAAGAGATTTGGGTATTTGAATATATATACATGCGATTGTCTTCCTCTCAATTAATGAATTTACTGTTTAAAGGTGTTGATATAATACTGATGAAGCTGCCTTTTGATATACAAAACTCGCATTTAGGTAAAAATGAAAGTTCGTATAAATAATAAGATTCATTCAAAGTATCGGATAATTTTACTGGAGAGGTCATTTTAGAGCAAGAAAACATGCTATCGTCAAAAGACTCGAATGTTACTTAAAGGATTATAAATTGTTTTTGCAGTTGCCAAAGATCCATCTAATTTGAACGATTTATTTACGGTCATTTAAACATAACAAACTTAGTTGCACTCAAGATTGGTATACCATCAAATACTTAGAGCATACTTTATATTGAACCATTAGATCTATTCAAATTAGAATTGTAGATATATACGAGACCTGACAGACGAAGTAATTTACGAAGCGTAAGAATCATGTTACGATACATTATAAAAAATTATGGGTTTTTCTGTCAATTGTAAGAGCAATTTACATACCTTTAATCTATATCATACTTCTTTGCCAAATGGATTATTTCTTGGTCGGTAAGTACTTCGTTATTTTTAATATTTTTCATTCTAAAACTCACTTTCGTGTTCCACTAACGTTGAACTTCTGACTGTTTGTTTTGTTTTTTTAATAATTTTTTGTTCATTGTATAACTATTTTTACTCGAGTTTGCCTTCACTGTTTCATCATTTGAATTTTAACGTTAGCATTTTTTCTGCGTGTCTGTATCTTTTTGATATTTGAACGATACACATTTAATTTTTGTTAGTCATCAAAAGTAAAAAAAACAAACATAATTTGTGGCAAAAGGGTTATCGAAGATCACATATTCGAAGCAAAATTTTTCTCTTTATTTTTTATATATGCATATGTATATAGCATGTTCTCTATCCATTAATCTACTTTGCCTTTTACGATGAATACATTATATTGCAGTGTCATCATATTACAGTCTCATCGAGGAATACATTTCATAATTTTAACCTCAAATAAATAAATTATGAATGTGAAAAATTATAAATGTAAGTAAAGGACATGCATAGTTATATTCTTATCTTTAGATACTTAGAAGTATTTCTGATGAATTATTTTTTTTTTAAAGAAACTAATATTTTGTAGAATTTAAATACTGTTTTGTGATAAATATGAACTGCCGTCGTGTTTTGTAATAGAACACGTTCACCTCGCGCAACTTTTTTGTTATTCATTTATCTTCTCTACACTTATATAAATGAAACGTTGTGTATGAGTGAGTGAGTTCCTTATAGACTCCGAAATGGTTGTACATATTTTCTTTTAAATTCGCAGGACATTAGTGTATATATCTGGATAGGATCTTAGTAAAATTTTGTCTCTAAATACCCCCCGATAATGATCCATAATCGATAATCGAAACAATTATTTTAATTTGTCTTTCATCGTTAAAGTAATTTATTCCACGTCGTCGCTTGGACACAACGATAGAACCACCGGCCGTGAAATATCTAGTGTAGCTAAGTTAATTTTCTTTCATTTTACCATGACGTGGTCAGTAAATTAAGCCACCGCACATAAATTTCTTAATTGATTTTCATTAGCTAAAAAAAAATCCTGAGACTTAAAAATTTACGTGGTTTTAGCAGTGCAAAAGTAAATAATACTTCTGTGTTTGAAAGACCATTAAACTGATTCTGAGAAAATTGCAAAACAGTCTACACATATTTAGGGAAATTGTGATTCAGGGGTTTCTTATATACCGGTTCAACAAGACATAGGCCCCACAACCAAGCACAACCAAGTAGTATGCGCAGCAACATAAGATAAGGTAATTGTTTGACACTGCTTACTAGTTGAAGAACTATACAGTGGCATCCACATACATTCTTGTCTATAAAATGTATGAGTCAGAAATCATAAAATATTGTGATAGCAAAATTACAGATTATATGTATACACCTATCATGTTTAGTTTTAAATAAATAATTCACACACATTATATATTTACGTTTTATAAGTCAAAAGTATAAACGTACTACTTTATATATGATACGACGATAAATGGGTTATTGATCTTAATTTATATTTTATGGTCCTAAAATCTCCTGTTCAATTTTCATTCAGTTCCATATATGTCGGTCTTTTTTTCGCAAACCAGTCAGGAGTAGGATTATAGGCTAGCCTATTCTATGTTCGTGGTGTTGGATTTGGATTTCCAGTCTATACATTGTCCTTAAACCTTTGCATGACGGAAGTGATTGTTTACCATGTATGCTTGACTGGGCCACTCTTGTCTAACAGGTTTCAGAGTTTTGGTTTGGCATTTGCTAGTGGCTGTTTCCAACTTACATTATCGGTGTCCTAACTCGTTTGTAGCCTTTAGAGTGACTGCTTTATGATACTTTGAATAATATCTGGAGTTTTGTAGTGGCATGCCATTGCATGAATAGGGATGGTTCACTCATATCTTTTATGCATTCCCGAGAGCACATTCCTGTAGATGAGGAGTGGACTGATGGACTACTTGTGTTGTATGATGGTTGCTATGCACATCCGATTTGTCTAGCACTTTTCACCCTTAATCTGAAACGGCGAAAGCAAAAGGAAATGACTGCTTAATACAAAATAACGTTCAAATCGGGCACACAGTCAAACAACTATTTGCCTCCTCCTTTCAGGCTGGAATTTTCCAAAAATGCGTGAACTTATACCTAACTTAAATGATGTAGAATCAGTTTTCCTTGCAAACTCCCCGGATATCTTAGCACTAAGTTAAGCTAACATGCACTCCTCAATCCCCTCTAACATTTTTTAAGTATCTGGTTATTTTCCACTTTGTCGTAAGGACTCTGGTATACAGGTACACGGACTAGGAGACTTTATTTGTAACATACTACCATAACACAAGAATGGATGACAGAGATTACATGTGTTGTAAACTAACTTTATAACATAGTTTTAGTTACCTATATTTTTATCGCGCCTGATCGTCCCAGGGCTGTGTTCTGATAAATCATATCTTTGACAGCATGACTGTAACACTTTTTCTTCACCCTAGTGTCTAAATAAATGTATGTTGTGCGTCTTGAATTACACAGACAAGGCAGATACCATCATCCAGAACTTTTCTATGACCCACACAAACAGACCCATTCCCGGTCCATCTCTCAGAGTGTCAGGACCAACAAGCCTCACTTCTGTACCTGTTTCTGACAACAGTTCCGGAGGATTGTATAACAAATGTCAATTGACTATACGGGAATGCTGACTATGCTGTGAAAATGATAGACATCACTCGAAAATCTCGACCCAAAATTGAAGAGACATTGCTCAAATCCACAATGTACTAGAATAAAGCTGAGTGAAATGCCATTATAGATCACATCAGAGGTGCCCCATTGGTAAATATATTTTACTTTCTTAGGAAAAAATGTGCTAATGAAACTACTGTATTATTCAAAGCAACAATTGAAGTACACGTTTCCACACGAAAGTTAAATAGCAAACTCCACTCTCTCCAATTGTTTACTTCTACTTGCGCAGCTGCCATTGCTCGACGACAACATGAATACGCAGATATATCAGGCATGAATCCACTATAAACGGACAAAAGTTTATAAAAACTAGAAATAATTTTAAGAATCAAGTAGCGACAGCTAATGAATAATATACTAAACCCACCAGAAAACGCATTGAAGCGCAGAAATTAAGAACTCAGAATTTCAGGAACATTTATAACAGTGTAGTAAATAATGGACAATACACAATGCCCCACTATTCACCAACGATGGCGTTGTTTGCACGACACTCGAGAATGCTAACACGCTAAGATTGATTGAGACGCTATTTTGGACCCAGCAACCCACCTCTCCCTTATTATCCTTTACGCACAAAAACCAAACTAGGTGATCTAAAAATCAATCTTTTCACAAGTACATTATATGATAAAAAAGCTAGACACCTCAAAAGCGTGTGGGCTTGATCTCATCCCGGCTGTACTAAAAAATATGCTCCGTCGTGGTTGCTCAATTTCTCTCCTAATTCTTCAACGAATTATACTTGCCTGACTGGTGGAAAACTGATTCCGTGGTACCAGTTTACAAGAATTCTGCCGAAAGATCTAACCCATTAAATTATGGCCCCATTAGTCTCTTCCGTCTTTGCTCCAAATTATTCGAGTCCCTAATTCAACAAGCTCTAGTCCACCACCTTACAGCTGCTAAACTACTACCAGGCCATCAATAACGATTTAGACAAGTCCGTTCTACTGCTTATATTCTAACTGTAATATCTGAACGTATATACCATGCACTGATAAGGCAGGATAAGGATATATATATATATATATATATATATATATATATATATATATATATATATATATATATATATATATATATATATATATATATAATAACAATTTAGCGCTCCACTATTAATCTTTTCTCTTTTATATTCCGCCGATGTATAAGATTCACCTATAAACTAAAGAGACTTTTACGCAGAACTTAAAATTCTATTGGATTTATTCCTGCCAAGTGCATTGTTTTCCTCTTCCTCCATCTAAAATGCTATTATTCATAACCGTATATATATATATACGAGCATGGGTACCCGGCGTTGCCCGGGTGTTTGGAGGTGTATGCTGAGCTAAAAAAGGGGGTAATTTTTTAAACTTTGACCCCTATTATGACCCCTGAAAATTTATTGTTTTGGCCTCAAATCAGGTTATTAAGTTAGAACCATGTCCACGGAAGCTATGTCTAAAATTTCAAGTGTGTAGACTAAAAATTGTCGGAGAAGTTTGGTAGAGTTCTCAAAGCTCAAATCGTTGAACTTTGACCCCTTAATCGCCAAATTTCTGGCTAAAAACCGATCACATAGATTTTTCCAAATCTCAGTACCCTGCATATCAAATTTCGAGTCTGTAGACTAAAAATTGACAGAGTTATTTCGTAGGGAAATGTACACAGACACACACACACACTTTCACTTTTATAGATATATAGATTTAAAATTTGAGTCTGACAGAATGACAAAATTATATTGCAAACCGATATATTAAACAAACGAACTTCAAAGAGACAAATGAACACATAAGTAAAAACAATTTGTATTAGAAAACATTTATTATTCCACGTCTTTTTTTTACAGACCTGACGACTGAGGTTCGCTCTTAATAAAAATTGTTTTTTATAGTCTTAATTTTGACTTCCCTTTTCATAAAAAACTAAAAAAAAATCAAGAAAGAAAAGAAATTTAATTTTATTTTTTCATTAATTTCTTCCTGTGCAAAACAATTCTTTCAAACTTACTCTGTTTCCAAAATGTTTTTATTTTATTCCCCTCCTCCTTCATTCATTTTCCTCCGCATCCTGGCAAGTATTAAAATAAACAATTTATAATATTTATTTATGGATTTATTTACTTATCATTTCTTTTGTATCGGTAAATGAATTCCATTTAAAAAAAGAACTGTAAAAGTCACGTTAAAGGTAATTAAGTTGGAAAGTAAGTAAAAATTTACCATTTTTACTTTTATACAATTTCTGATCACTTTGAAAAAGGTGTGTGTGTGTTTTAAAAATGTTTTTTCACTGCTATAATCTCATTTATATATATATATATATATATATATATATATATATATATATATATATATATATATATATATATAACAACGTGAGTATTCATATCGTGGGTTTGTATTACTGTACACGTAGATTCGAAAAAATAGTCAAAAACAAATATATAAATAAATGTTATCAAAGGCAAGATAAGTTACTTTTCTACCTAACTGGATATATTTTTTGTGTTTTTATTCAATATAATATATTTATTCAGCTCGAAAAACATACAGTGTTTACCGATGTGTTGGAAAACTCAAGATGGCGTCTCACACCCTCTTTAACACCGTAAGTTTGGGAAAAGGTGTTATAAATACAAAACTATACAAAATACTATTAAAAACCCGCCGAATATATGTCAACCTATGTCATGGTAACATATATTGAGCGAGTTTTTAACAGTATTTTAACAGGGCACATCGTAAAAACTGACCCATTAATTTTCCTGAAGTAAAAACTATATAGTTTTTAAACTTTTAAAACTATACATTATAAAAAGAACACTGTTCGAGTGATTTTTTTTTTACATGGGTGTCACCACTTATCAAGGCCCAGAGGCCACTCAAGGATAAGGGTTAATAGGTATACATTAGTCATTGTGATTTTAGCATAGTAAACAGTGGGAATTTTGTAACTTGGATTACTTGAAAAAGAAAACTGTTCGAATGATTGAAAATGAAAACAAAATAACAATGTAAATATATTAATAAGAAAAAAACAAAAACAAACGAAGTTTCCGTTTCAGGAACCCGAGTTTAATTTTATGTCGTAATCATTCAACTCGTTAGCGGTTTTATTCAGCGATTAGGGATAACCATACGACATATCTAATTACCAAAGCGATTTTTTTTTTTATTAAAACTAAACCAGTTTAGTTTTAATGAACCAATTTTTTTAAAGCCAACACTTTAGTTATTTTGAGAGCGTGCAACTGCACCCGAAAAGATTGATTAGGAAACTCCAAATCCTTTTATGACTCGAAAAAAAAAAGGCTTTTTATCGGCTTAAATGATAAACTAATGTTAAATATTAGTATTTAATATAATGAGATATCAATCTACACAATTTGCCATCGATTCTGAAATAAAATGAAATCCTGACATTGTGATCATTTTTGCAGGTGTTATGTGCCAAATATTGAAATAAGAATGTTTAAATTCAATTATTGTAATTTAAGTCTTTAATTTTAAAGTCGATTTTATTTATAAAATATCTTTTTAGAAATCAATCTCAAAAACAATCTGAACAATAAATCTCTTTTGTTATGGCTAAGTTTTTGTCAAGGGTAGAAATTATAATAGACAAGTATTCATCCATGATGACATTTTACCGATTTCCTGGTTTACAGGTATTCTTGCTAAATTTCTTCGAAAGAATTGACATAAACAATACTTCAACTAAATACGTATATTTCATGCAATAATGACTTTTGTTTCTTCTGACTTTTCCTAAACTAAACATAAAACATCGGTTAGGGTTAGTTTAACATTCTGTAAAAGTACCTTCGGTTTTTTTTGTTTTTTTTTTTTGTACTTTGCAGAGAAGGTAAAAACCGATAAAAACTGGATATATTTTTCGTGTTTTTATTCAATTTAACATGTTTATTCAGCTCGAAAAGCATACAGTGTTTACCGATGTGTTGGAAAATTCAAGATGGCGTCTCACACATTCTTTAACACCGTAAGTTTGGGAAAAGGTGTTATAAATACAAAACTATACAAAATACTATTAAAAACCCGCCGAATATATGTCAACCTATGTCACGGTAACATATATTGAGCGAGTTTTTAACAGTATTTTAACAGGGCACATCGTAAAAACTGACCCATTAATTTTCCTGAAGTAAAAACTATATAGTTTTTAAACTTTTAAAACTATACATTATAAAAAGAACACTGTTCGAGTGATTTTTTTTTACATGGGTGTCACCACTTATCAAGGCCCAGAGGCCACTCAAGGATAAGGGTTAATAGGTATACATTAGTCATTGTGATTTTAGCATAGTAAACAGTGGGAATTTTGTAACTTGGATTACTTGAAAAAGAAAACTGTTCGAATGATTGAAAATGAAAACAAAATAACAATGTAAATATATTAATAAGAAAAAAACAAAAACAAACGAAGTTTCCGTTTCAGGAACCCGAGTTTAATTTTATGTCGTACTCATTCAACTCGTTAGCGGTTTTATTCAGCGATTAGGGATAACCATACGACATATCTAATTACCAAAGCGATTTTTTTTTTATTAAAACTAAACCTGTTTAGTTTTAATGAACCAATTTTTTTAAAGCCAACACTTTAGTTATTTTGAGAGCGTGCAACTGCACCCGAAAAGATTGATTAGGAAACTCCAAATCCTTTTATGACTCGAAAAAAAAAAGGCTTTTTATCGGCTTAAATGATAAACTAATGTTAAATATTAGTATTTAATATAATGAGATATCAATCTACACAATTTGCCATCGATTCTGAAATAAAATGAAATCCTGACATTGTGATCATTTTTGCAGGTGTTATGTGCCAAATATTGAAATAAGAATGTTTAAATTCAATTATTGTAATTTAAGTCTTTAATTTTAAAGTCGATTTTATTTATAAAATATCTGTTTAGAAATCAATCTCAAAAACAATCTGAACAATAAATCTCTTTTGTTATGGCTAAGTTTTTGTCAAGGGTAGAAATTATAATAGACAAGTATTCATCCATGATGACATTTTACCGATTTCCTGGTTTACAGGTATTCTTGCTAAATTTCTTCGAAAGAATTGACATAAACAATACTTCAACTAAATACGTATATTTCATGCAATAATGACTTTTATTTCTTCTGACTTTTCCTAAACTAAACATAAAACACCGGTTAGGGTTAGGTTAACATTCTGTAAAAGTACCTTCGTTTTTTTTTTTTTTTTTTTGTACTTCTGCAGAGAAGGTAAAAACCGATAAAAACTGGATATATTTTTCTTGTTTTTATTCAATTTAACATGTTTATTCAGCTCGAAAAGCATACAGTGTTTACCGATGTGTTGGAAAATTCAAGATGGCGTCTCACACATTCTTTAACACCGTAAGTTTGGGAAAAGGTGTTATAAATAAAAAACTATACAAAATACTATTAAAAACCCGCCGAATATATGTCAACCTATGTCACGGTAACATATATTGAGCGAGTTTTTAACAGTATTTTACCGGTTTTTTATTTATTACACCTTTTTCCAAACTTACCGTGTTAAAGAGAGAATCGGGCGTCATCTTGAATTTTCTAATACATCGGTAAACACTGTATGCTTTTCGAGCTGAATAAACATGTTAATTTGAATAAAAACACGAAAAATATATACAGTTTGGTAGAAAAGTAATTTATCTTGCCTTTGATAACATTTATTTGTTATATATTTGTTTTTTGGCAACTTATTCGAATCTATGTGTACAGTAATACAAACCCGAAATGAATTTAAGACCACGAGTGAAATGAGAAAATGAAGAAAATCACATTTACTGTGTGTGTTTACTGCTTATGTAAGTCAGCGGGTTTGGTTGCCATAACAACGTGACGGTAGTGAACGTGTGTGTGTGCGTGTGTGCGCGTGTGCTTGCTAGTACTACTACTAAGTTTGTTGGAGCGTTTGATTTCGTGTAGTTTAGTTTCGTATAATAGTTTCGTATTTTTTTAATTTGTAAATAACAAGTTATTAAAAAATTAAACCCTTCCAAGATGGACAATAAATAAAGCCATAATATTTTATGGTAAAGGAAAGAGCGTAGAAACCATTGTTTTTTAGGAGATGTGATTATTGGATTAACCAATCAGAAATCGTCTGTGGCACACACATCTCTGTTTTTATAGATATATATATAATATATATATATATATATGTATATATATATATATATATATATATATATATATATATATATTCAATCCGTTTGACAGGATATGGCACGATATCCTCATGAAAATCAGATACCATGATATGACTGAGAAAACATTTAACGTAAATCCTCCTTAAATAAGAGAATAATCAAAATTTGTCATCGATGGCTCAACGTCTAGACAATACGATATAATATGTATCGTTGGACCTTTGTTATTCCTGATATTCATAAATAATTTCCATGATAAAACAATCTCTGAGACGAGTATATTTACATACGACATTACGCTCTATAACAGGCACTAAGAAAAAACCCACATATTAAAGGGAATGGCGTAAATCCTAGTGTGAGACCTCAAGTCTGAAATAAAATTGGGTCAAAGATTGATGGTAATTTTCAGTCGTGCCAAAACAAAGCCCGTCTCATTTAATAAATACATAATCCTCCCCAGCCACAAATAGCTATGACTATATATACATTACCTGAAAGTACTTCGTTCATATTACTCGGCTTAACATTCACAGGAAACATGAGTTGGAACATATACATCGAGAACATTTCCAAGGCTGCTGCGAAGAAGCTGGTCTCTGTTTACCGCGATAGAAAGTTACTTTCCCCTGCCAGTATATTGTACATCAACAAGGCCACCATTCGCCCATGTATGGTGTATTCTTGTCACATTTGAGCTGGTGCATCTGCTGCTTGACTCTCACTCCGGGACAAGGTTCAGAATAGAGTCATCAACTGCCATCTACGGACATCGACGAAATTTTGCATCGCTCTACCATGGTGGATGCTCCGATAAACTGCAAGCCATTTTATCCCTTCGACCTAAATACCTCCGACACACCCAACAAGCAAAATACACCACCTCTACAGAGTAGAAATTCCTAGGTGTAAGACGGCCATTCTCCACAATAATAGTTTTTTTTTCTCTCAGAACTGCTAGACGTTGGAATTCCCTTCCGCATTCCAGCTTTAAGTAAAATATTTTATGTTCGATTGTAATTATGTGTTTTTTAGCTATTTCCAAATTTTAAGCATCTCCTTTCGTTTCCTAGTTAGTATTAGGTAATCAGATTAAATATAAAGATTGTTTTGCTACCTTTTTTTCAAGTTAATTAATTCGTAAATTATTTTGTAGGCTGTTCTTAATCATAGTTGATTAATTTATGGAATGTTTGGTGTTCTTTTTTGGCGCTATTGTCGGATAAATGATAGGTTATTCGTCGGAATAATGTTGATGTGATGCGTTGATGTATGCGCTGCATGAGTTTTTAGAATGGGTATATTTTATTTATGTATATATATATATATATATATATATATATATATATATATATATATATATTTATAAGTGAGATAAGACACTGATAGAATTCAGTTGAAAACTCTGATAGATATTACTTGAAGTATTACTTTCAACGTTAACCTAGCCACAAAGGAAAAGCTCAACATTTAAGAATAGAACACTATATAAGTTTCGTGGTTAAATTTTAAATTCTGAAAAAAGAAAATATAGAGACATATATTCTATTTAAGAATTTATTGTTTGACAAAAGGACTATATAGAAGGGGTTTTTTTAATTTCCTTAATCCATGTATTTTAAACAATAGCTCATGTCATCAGAGGAAATGAAATGTTCAGCTGCGAATGGACATTATTTTGCTTTTCATCACAATTACTTAAAATAGTTTTTTGAGTTGTTGTGAATAATTATATGGAGAAAATTATACGAAAAGAGAAGTTGATACAACTTGCGTAATCCATTATCGGAAGGAATCACATGTCGTTCGGGGTTATAAATCCAGGTGGGCAGAAAATATGCCCATGGGAGAAAATGATATTCCCATATAGCGACAGTGTATTGCTCCTTATTAATTTTTTTAATGAAGTATGCAGCCTTATTCGTTGTTGCGTTGAGTATGTTGGTTGCTGTAGTCCAAATGCTTTCTCGGTGTTGACAAAGTGTATCCGAAGTTGGGTGGATATACCATTCCATTGTAATTATCCTCGTGAGTAATAGAATTTGAGCATTGGGTTAAGTATGCAAATGACCTAGAAATCAATAGTGTAGGTAGCAAAAATAGCAAAATAATCCTGGATACGATATTCAGAACGGTGCGTTGGATAGCCTGCTTCAAGTGTGAGTCTCTGTAGAGAGATAGTTCGTTTTCTTGTTTATAATGGGTGAGGGAAGCGTTTTATATGAGTGAAAGAAGAGAGTAGGGGGAAGGGTAAAGAGAGAGGGGGAAGGTTAATTTGGGAGAGCATACAGGTTCTTAATTGATTTTTATCGGCGGGGAGGGAGGAATTGTATTTTAGCATTCTTTAAAAGGGGTGACCTCTTGATTTTAAGTTGAAGTGGGAAATGGATATTCTGGTGAGTTTCAATGGGGATGTGCGTGATAAGGGTTGGGTTTGCTGTTTTTTCTGTGCAGATGGATGAGCGAATGAGGTGGAGATAGACGAGTCATGGTGTGAAAATATGGAATGTGTGGAGGGTTACTTAATTACATGAGTTTATTGTTGGGATCTTTTAATGTTGAGTGTATATGTAAAGGGTATATTTAAAGGACACGTTGAACAAAGTTGAGATAAGTCAGTTCAATGGGCTTGTTGTCGTGGTGTGATCTGGTTTAATTAAGTTTGTTAAACTTTAATTTAAATACATATATTTCTGTTTGGAGGCGATCTATGGATGAGTTTGTTTTGATGTTCGTTGGGTTGGAATTGATGTTTGAGTGAGTGTTTTATATACTGTTGCTCAGAAGATATTTTTATAAAGGGGTGCATTGATTTAAATGTGGGGCTGGGCATGGGGTAACCACAGCGTGGTTGATTTTGACTATTCATATAATGATTAATTGTATATCCACCTGTTAAACCTAAACATAAGTACAGATACAAGTACATATATACCCATAGACACACATAATACGTACATATACATATATAGACATACACATATACATATACATAGTATAGACATACGCACAAATAACTGATCCATACGATGCTTACATAAATACACATACGCATCGTTATACTAATGCACGTGTGCACTCAATTACATATATGCATATCGTAACGCGAACACGCATACTAGTGAAGGGAACTATTTATACAGGCAGGCGATTATGCTTCCGGGCGATTATGAATGCGAGCGTACTCGAGAGTACAACTGCGCTCATATGCACGGCCAAACATCGATATAATCAAGTGCAAGCATGCAACTCCTACCCCCGTTTGAATATCATCGTATACATACAGCAAATAAACATCTACATAAGTGTTATGTCTAAAAACGGATAAGGGTGCGCACACTGATATATATATATATATAAATATATATATATATATATATATATATAACATATAGATACAGAGAGCGTGCACTTACCTTTAAAGATATATATATATATATATATATATATATATATATATACATCAACAAATGATCGGGTTTATCTAACGATTCTATTTACGAGAGGGGGATACGCCCCCATTGCCAACACATTTATATGGTCCAGGGAGATATAGATAGTTAGAGTGTACGAATATATAGCTAAGGTGTGTAATTCCGTTAAATGCCCATGCTTACCCAAACACACTAACATATATATATATATATATATATATATATATATATATATATATGTATATATATATATATATGTAAATATATATACGCGTATACACGCACACACACGTGCATATATATATATATATATATATATATATATATATATATACGTAATATACACTACAGCTTATAATCATATGCATATACACTTATCACTAAACAAAAGTCTACAAGCTCACACACACACGCACACACACACCCATATATATATACATCCACATATACAATGAAATGAAGTTAATGGAGACAAGATCATGAATATATATATATATATACACACATGCACACTTACACATACATATACCCATATACACACATATATATATATATATATATATATATATATATATAGATGTACAGCTATACATATATAGACATGTACAAACATATACTTGCTCAAACATGCATATATATAAGTACACATATAGACATACGTAAACATTAACATTGCTACAGCGCATGCAACACCCACCTTCTCACGTGTGCATACATATACACTCATACAAGCGTGAATCCATGCTTATACATATAGGGGTAACATGCTAAAAACTAGTTCAGGTGATGTAAGTTGTTATGAGCTGGCTATACGTGAATTTATTCCTTTGCTTGCAAACGAAATAAGCTCATTTTTTGGAGTTTATCGTGGCTTTAGGATATGTTATCATTGCAACTGCTTCTGAAGTGCAAAAGTTGCAGAATTTGGATTTAGCGGATGTATGAATTGGATTTTTTAAAATAAATCCCGTTTTAGCGAGTACGAAATATTCCTATATTGGAGGTCTTTAATCAGAGTTGTTAGAGAGGTGTCTCTAGTTAAATTGTGATTTTCATTATTAAAGGAGTTTATATGGTTAGAAATTTTCAGTTTACTTAGATTTGACGTTGCGCCGATATACGTGTGGCATTTTGCATTTGCATTAATGGTGTTTAAGCTGTCGGAGTTTCTACTATGGGTGTGGGATAAACTTATAGAGGGGGGCGGGATGATTAGGTTCGAATCGTTTTGCGGATGGGGTTGCTGAGTGACTTGTGTGTTCTCATGTGCCTAATTCATGGGGTTGGCATAGTTGGAGTCAATGGAGCTCTCTAATGATGTTGGGTCAGTAGTTAATGTGTTTGGAGTATGATTTTTAGGTGTTCTATCAGTTTGACTTGTTGTTGTGGTTGGTGGTTCAGTGACTGTACATGAATAGATTACGTCCTTGTGGATGCAATCGGTTCTTAAGGGGCAAGATTGTTTGTTTCTGCAATTCCAATTTTGTGTGGGTGGAATCTGCGGGGGATGGGCCTGGGTTTTTAGGGATTAAGAAATTAAAACAACCCCTTCTATATATTCTTTTTGTCAAACAATAAATTCTTAAATCGAATATATGTATCTATATGTTTTTTTTTTCAGAATTATAAATTAAACCACGAAACTTATATATATATATATATATATATATATATATATATATATATATATATATATATGTGTGTATGTATGAGAGAGAAAGAAAATTAAAACTGTAAGTTGAACTTTACAATCAAAATTTATTGTTCAACTGAATACTTAAAAAAAAAACAATTTACAAAGTACTTATACTGCTATTCTTGTTATTCCTCTCATCACAGGACATAAAGATGTCAGCAAATTATACATGTGTATATATATATATATATATATATATATATATATATATATATATATATATCGTAAGATGGTTATTCTTTAATTATATTTATGCCTGATTTCTTGTGGTTAACTTTTTTTAAATCCTGTATATGTATAGACATTTATAAAATAATTTTCGCTCGCTTTTTCCGTCCCAAATTTATAGAGTTATATTTTGCTTGTTACTATTTACTTTTCTAAAATGTAAGAATATTGTTTTGATTTATATGAGCGGCTTTCATCTAATATTTGCCGCTGACTACAGGGGACAAACCGCAACAACATGAAATGACTGATAGGAGAAAAAAAAGTCAAATAGTAGAATTTATTTCCGTTTCTATATTCGGCGGCCTTTGCGGTGGATTGTCTTTCACTGATTGATATATAGTTTACGAGGGACAGAAGTCAGTCATTATGGCGACCAGTCAACGAAAAGGATGTAAAGGTTCAATTATTTTATGATTTCGCCGCAGACATTTCAAATCTGTCTTTTCTTTTATGATTTTTTTTTTAATTTAGTGGTATTATTTTATGAATGTGCAGTTGTGATAAAATTCGTCAAAACGTGGAAGACATATAACTTATCTTTTGTTGCATAGTCTTTTTTCTTGATGATCAAGAGAAAAAGACTTACATATGTTGATATATAAAAATAATCTTTGATCTTTCTGTAAGATTAACCTGATTATATAGAGTAGAAACACGTGTTAGGTCCCAAGATCTATGTACAAAAAGGGGCGATGATTGCTAAGTTAAAAAACAACAATGGAACTCGGGAATTGCTAAGATATAAGCGTGTCAGATGATTGCATATATTCAATTACTTTTCTAAGACGATGAGGGCCTGCATATAGTAAAACCTCATGTATGGGAAGGTTTCTCAAGAATTGTTAGTATGTAAATAATAGAAGTTAACCCAGATTTTACAATGTATATCTACAAAAAATAGGCCTACGAACCGCCAGTTTTATTCTACTAGACACATCCCTGGGATTTGGAAATATACATGTACAAAACCTGGTCTCTGAATTACAATTACGTATATACAAACAAAAAATAGAAGTGTTCAAAGATCGCAATGGCTTATGGACTGAGAAAAGATATGGGAATTACCAATGTGCACATAAAGACATAAATGTCCGGGTTGTATGTATCAGATTGTTAGCAGGAATTGACAGCAGATATGTACTAAAATGAGTCTATTCTTAACATTTCAATATACCGAAGGATAGTATACAGAGAAATACACACCACTGTTCTTATTAAGTAAAATAGAGCGAAGATTGTGGATATATATTACCACCATTGCGAGAAGTTTCAAGAAATAGAAGTAGAATAACACAAATATTGCAGCTTGTAGAGTAATGTGTCAACAATATTACAATTATTTATGCCGAAAATACATTGGTACTAGAAAATCCAAAATCTTATAATGCAAACGATCTATTATATAAATATCGTTACAATAACCAATTTGGCAATATTAAAACCATCTACAAATTGATCAATTATAATGTACTGTACTTATGATATGGTTGTAAAAAATGATAATGTACAGCAGACGTAAGAATTAAAGCTACCAAATGATAGTTGGTAGGATATATACCAATGTAATATTTCCGCACATCCAAATATAAAGTTGAAGAGGAGATTAAAAAATAAAGATAATAATAAATTCGCTTAATATTTATTAAGAGTAAAACTATTTGATTACCGACTGAAGAAATTCACAATTTCTTTTTTTTTTAATTATTGCAAACTAAATAAATAAGAAGTTATTCCAACTCATTAAAATTTTTAGCTAGGGCTTATAGGCATGGTCACACGTCACCTATTCTTATTGGTACACATACACAGACCACAACTGCCACATCCCACTAGAACAAAATGGTAGACTGATATGGCCAGAAATCTCTCAGAAAAGGTTCAACATGAACATAATAACGTATGGAGGTGTAAAATGCGTTGTCATCAAAAACCAGACATAAATAAATCTACAACACGCCCGAATGGAATACCCTTTTCCACTTTCAAATGATGCCCTAACGTACTCAAGTGGCTTTACATTAACTTGAGGTTTGTATACAAAACCCTACACGTTAGTAACCAGTGGATGAAATCAGACGGTGTGTACACACCGAAGGAGCAAAACTCAGAAGCTATAAATCAATTTCTGTCAATCTCACTTCTGAATGCAGAAGAAAAATATTTTTGACAGTACTGGCTCCAAAAATATTAAAATACGTGTCAAATAAATATATCGATATCTACATGCAAAAATGTGGTATACCTGAAATAGCAGGTTGTCTAGAACATGGGAGTGTGATGTAGGAGGCTATCCCAAGAGTGAAAACTAACAATACTGACTTGGATGTCGATATGGCACGATTAGTTTAATGCATATGGATCAGTGCCGCATCAAATAATTCAACTTCCCGTTTAGATCCATTACATCCCGAGAGAATACGCAAGATGATTGCAATTTATTTCGATACGTTCCGTATTCCGTTTACCACAAATAACTACCCGACAAACTGGATGAGACCCAGGTCGAAATTGCAAAGAATGTACAATACCATTTATACGTTTTGTTTTAGCGATACAAATAATTTTCAAAATAGCATGAAACAATGCAAGCCCTACTATATTATGTGAAGAATATGAAATGTCACCATTAAAGTTTTCGTGGAGGATATTTCGATTCTCACATCAAAAAAAGCTGACACTTGGCTGAAATAATGGTTTGGTCCAGAATGACTTTCTAGCCAGAGAAGTCCAGAGGGCTCTCCCTCAGAAAGGGAAAAGTGTATCAAGGTATCTGATTTAAAGTGTGTGATTAGAAAACCTCTATAGTTTCAGAAGAGCCGATAAAAAGTTTAGAAAGATGATACATGATGCTCCATTGCCTATAGTTCGCTTGTATGGTCGGATTAATTCGACCAAGAACATTAATATTTTTTTTTTTTTACACAGTGATCACCACTTATCAAGGCCCAGAAGCCACTCAGGGATAAGGGTTATTGCAAGTATATTACGTTAGCGTGGAGATTTGATGGAGTGTTTACTTAAGGGGGCGGTTCATTAAGAATTTGTTAACATTAGACTTGAAGACATCCAAGTTGTAGTCCGGAGGGAAGCAGGCAGACGGAACAGAGTTCCACAGGCGTGCAGTTCTAAGAAAGAAGCTTTGTTCATGGAATCCGCGTTTTGATCTAGGCACAGATATAGAGTGGGGGAACTTTTTCACAGTGGATTCAGCTAGACGGGTGTTTTTCGTGAAAGATTGGCGAGGGGGGACCAGGGATTGGAGTTCAGACGAGCACCTGCCATGAAAATAACGATAAAACAAGGATAGACTCGCAACGTCTCTTTTGTGGGAGAGGGGTTGCAGGGTAGAGAAAAGGGCATCTCCCACTAAGCCACGAAGTCTATTTTGTACTCTGTCAAGGCATGATAGGCTGTTTTTTGGCAGCTCCTGCCCAGATATGGCAACAGTATTCCATCCTTGGACGTACTTGGCTTTTATATAGATAGAGAATTGCATCAGTAGTGAGATATCTTCTGGAGCGGTAGAAGGATCCCAAAATTAATATGTGGACTTAACATTTTCTACCCTACTTTGGTCGGGATTTGGATGAAAATCGCATCTTCATGCAGGATAATGCTCCCATTCACACAGCTGACAACAAAAATTAAAGAAAAGTAGGATGCCCTTTTCCCGGAGTATTGCTGCAATTTAATCCAAAAATTTCGAAAAATAGCAGGTTGTCAAATTGCAGAAGCGCTATGCTACTAAATATTTACTAGTTCATTGTGTTCCTGTTGTATTTGTCTTGCATTAATGCCCTTTAAATTACATTTAAATATCAATTTTTCATTGTACGGACTTTCTTTTTGCCTCCTCAATTGAAGTTTTTTTTTTTAATTGACGTGCACAATAGCATATTTCAATTATAAAATCAAATACGAATAGGGAAAATTATAGAATTATAAAAGCCCAATCAAATGATGTATAGTTTTATTCAAACAGTTTCATTTAATTTAACTTAAATTTGCAGTTTTTGAAAAAATATTAAAATGCGGACTTTCTTTTTCGCCGTTTTTGTGTACATATATATATATATATATATATATATATATATATATGTGTGTATATATATCCGTTTTGTATACACAGGGGAGAGAGAAAGAAATGTTAATCCTATGATAGATAAAAGAAATTACAGTAATATATTATATATCACACGTTTAACGCTTATGCTAATTTGAACACGTCTGAGTTGTTGCAGGTACATGTTTGACAACTAATCTTTTAACTCTTTTTTTTGTATGAATTTTTGTTATCAACTTCTAATTTCTTTATCGATCTGCATGATTAACAATGAAAAATAAATAGCCCATTTGGCTTTCTTGTCTTTAGTGATTTCCTTCTAAATCCCAACATTTGCTTAACGCGTGCGTGGTATCTCCTCTCATGCAACCATTTACGAACAATTGTGTAAATACACACAACACAAGTTAAGTGTATCACATGATAAAAAGGGTCGCTAAGTTCAAGTCGAAGAAAGATTAAAACGAAAACATAAATCAATCTACACAAAATGCGTAGCCTTATCAAGAAGCCAATATTTACCTAGAATAATCTTTCAATTAAACCCTTCTATGTCAGAGTACTTCTATTAAGTCGGTGACCATTGTTGCATTGCATTTATACATGGAAATGAGTTTTGCGTCATTTACGTATAAAATATCCATCACGTAGCATTTAAAATGTTCTTCCAAAATAATTGCTATTTAATACATGATACACATTTTAAGATGTTTGTTCATTAGAAGCGCTGGTTGAGTTGGAATAAAATAAAATACATATCATATACATTTGAAGCTAAAACAACGCATTATTACAAATAAAAGACATTTATTTTGTTTGAAATTCATATTGAAATTCATAAATATATTTCACAGGAAACCTTCCTCTTCAGTATGTCTTTCTTTCTTTTTTTTCCATGTGTTGGAGCAGAGAATCAGCAAGTATAAGTCCGTTTGTTGTTTTTTGCGGTAGTTTTTAATCTCGGAACGATGCATTTGGTCACGCGGAACTCACGGTAAGAATTTTGTTCCTTAGAAGCGCTGGTTGAGTTTGAATAAAATAAAGTTTGTATCATGTACGTTTGAAGACAAAACAACGCATCATTACAAAACAAACAGACACTCACCCCACTTGAAATTCACATTGAAATATCAAGTGGAGTGCGTGTCTGTTTGTTTTGGGACCCATCTCTTGCTCCAACCATCTGGGCCATCAATAGTGACACGCACGTCATCCGTGAACAAGACTCTGGAAACCCCCATTTTCATATGTTTCTTTGCTTATTTCAATCGGTTTTGTAAGCGATATTGCTTTAAGGGAGGCTTTTTCACAGGCTTAACAGACTTTGCCACTTATTTTAGAACGGTATATCGAGTACGTGTTGAGACATACTTTAATCCGGCTTGGTCAAAGACTTCTCGACTTGTCTGACCAGGGTTCTTAACAACTTCACGTTAAATCTGGAGTAGAGAACGGTGTAAGACACGTCTAGATCTACCTTTATCAGCGCTTTTACGTTCCCTTGTAGGGTCCTTGACAAAGTTTCACTCAGTTTGATTGTACTTTCCTATCATTTTCGATATTTCGCGGGTAATTTTAACTTTTGCTAGTTGTTCTGTAATAGGAATCTTTTTAGAACTACTAACCCTAACCCTAACCCTAACCCTAACCCTAACCCTAACCCGACACATTTAATGCATGAAACAAACTGCATTGTTAATAATTTTTCACACTTCAAGTACTGAGGATTCAGCAATTACGATGGCAAGTTATTTACATTGCGGACCAGTACGAAAGTTTCACAGTACTCGCAGCTCAGCATTGCCAACGTTCCTGAAGCTTTTGATACGAAACTACCAGTAAGTTTCTGAAACTGTTATCTCGTTGATAATTTGACACGCAGTGTATATAAAAGCATATAAGATATCAACGGATACACACTCGCGAGTCAAAAAAGATGAAATTAATATGCTGTTTTTCTAGCGCTATTAATTACCTTAAAGAGTTACAAAATCGATTTATTGAGGTCTCGCACTTCAATTGATTATATCTATATAATTATAAAACTCTGTGGATCGTCTGTATCTTTTCATGGGTGTTGTATTATACTAAACACCTGCATTTGTGTGTTACCGTCTCAAATATTTTTAATGTCATGGCATCATATTTAATAAACTTTTCAGACTAAACGACGAATGCTAGAACGCTATAGGTTTGGGATGGATTCTAGCTGATGGCACCCAATTGATATGTTTTAATTTTTGAAATCACTACCATGTACTAGCCCGAGATAATCATTTATGGAATATTGTCTCAATAAATAATACAAAAGCTACATAAATTATACATATTTGAGCGTATTATACAACAAGGAAGATACTATTATATATTACGTACAATATAATACTCAATAGAAATTGGGCTCAATAATAGTAAATACGAAATCTGCACACATTAAAATATTATAATTTCACAACTGGCAGATTTCTAGTCAATTTACTTACAATAGTGTTTGTTAATGTAAATTTCGGTCAAATTTATCACTGATGACATTGTATAATGCACAAAAAAGCGATCAACATAAACAGGAGAGAGACAGAATGAACCCGATTCAAGGGAAAAACCTAAAACATTTTAAGTTACATAGGTTTGTTTAGATCTTTGTGTATTTAAGATGCATGATACAAAAAAAGAAGACACTTGATGTAAAATGAAAAAAGAAGAATAAAAATACAATCAATGCGTTAAAAGATTGCAGGGAAAGTTGCCAGGAAAAGACTTCAAAATGTCTGCAGGTCTTGGGAAAGTGTACTGGAATGAAGATATGTATGTAATAGAATTGTCTCAATAAGGAACTGAGTAAAATCATTGTATCCCCAAGTAAAATGAGCAAAAAGCAGGGAAAATTTCAGACATATAAACTAAGTATTTAAGAGTTTCATTCACCAAAATTCGTTTCCATTACGTTACGAGCCTGTTTAGGTTTTTGTTGTTCTAATTTCACACTTTTGACACAAACGTTTTACTGACTGTTTTAGTTCGAATCTGATTTCTATAAACCAGGTTTTAATCATGTCTTTAATCAAACGACTTATGTATGTGCAAGCTTGATCAGCGTATGCAATGTTTTAAAATCATCAAAAAAGCTATAATATAAGATTTGACGATCTCTTTAAAAACCTATGCAAGACTATATATATATATATATATATATATATATATATATATGCATATATACGTATATAAAATACTATATAAATATAAAATAACATAAAAATAGATGTGATAGAAGAATTGTATGGCGATATATTCACCTTTCATGCGTTGCTTAACAAAATCAGTTACAACTAAGACAAAATTCTGCACTATAAAGTTTGAGAGAGAAAAATAATCGAACTATAGACAAGCTGTTCTCGACGTGGTATATAGTCGATATCATCTTACATCAGAGCAAATCGAAAATTCCATTGTAATAAATTGATACGAACGAGCTACCGCTGAATAAAACATTACATTCGATGGTCTTGTTTCGCAATATATGCATATTTAAATAAAATTACAATAATTGAAATAGTTGTATCCATTTTAATGTTGATACTTCGTGAGAAACAATTACTATTCAATTGGAAAACATTTATATTTAATTATCTAAGAACATGGCTGTCGGTATATATACATAAAACAATATAACGAAGTACTGAATAAGTCTACATATTTAATCTATTATTTTCTATTACTGTCACGTATACTTACTAAACACCAGGCAAAATCAGCATACAAGGTCACAGTATTCAATGATGATTATGTATATGTGTAATGAAACGTAACATGCGGCCGCAACCGTGCTTGAACTCACTACACGAGTTTGTAGTGTAATTCAAATCTAGTCCAGCGCTGAATACTTGACGTTCCTCTATGCCTATCACTAGATAGGGTGCCTACGCGGTTTAACAGAGGTCCATCTTCATTCGTATGAAGGATAGATAACGCCAGTTTCCCCATCCAGTATTTTACCTCTCAGAACATACAGCGCCCCGCCTTCCCAAACCCAGCTGATACTGGCAAGACTCGACTTTGCTTAACTTCGGTGATCCGTCGAAAACAGGTGTGACAATGTGATTATGCCATACAATATATGTGTAATGGCAATTTCTAAAAATTCGGAAATGAGGAAATCAAACAAATCTAAAAATTCCGAGTTGAGTTTTACGTATTTCACATCTTCTTTTGTCTTAGTTCGCCGGATTTATTTTATCCCTATATCATCATAATTCTTTCCATACATTTTTACGTATAGTTTTATGTGTATAAATAGTCATATACAAAAAGCACTCCGTAAGCTTTAAACCGAGTATTATATATTTATGATCAGTGCTTCTAAGTCTAAGGGATTAAAAGTGTTTACTCTCGTAGCGGGTACAATATTAGTGCATACTTGAATATTAACATTCTAATACTTTTATTTGCAAAAGTAATGACACAAAAACAGTAGAAATGTATTACCCAAAAATTCCGCAAATGTCATATTTTTTAGAATCCTGTAAAGTTAATTTTTGACTTTTAAATATCTTGAGGAATAAAAACTATTACAGACATTTAAGTTTAAAGATTTATTACATATTTATTTTACCATTTGTAAGAAAGTATAGCTTTACTGAAGCGTGGGCATTAATACAAGTTCTTTTGCTCTCCATTATAACGAGGATCGTATATTATTATAAAAATATTCGAAAGGACAGTGCAGCATATGGAGGTAATTCTCATATTCTTAGCCTGGATTAACAGAGTTACATTTGAAAGGCTGATTTCATCCCGCATTAGTTCACCAGCTCGTACAACCTCGGCTATAATATTTTTTATCAATAGCAAATTTATGATATGAGTTTTGTAGTTATGATTCTATCATTGTACTTGCAACCTCATCATAGCCAATATCATAATACTGTAATAAATATATTTATAGTCGTGTGACGTATATACGTATTAAACTTGTGACCAAAAACAAGACTATCTCTCTCCCTTGAGAGAGAAGAGAGAGAGAGAGCAGGAGAAAGAGAGACAGAGAAAGAGAGAGGGGGAAGAGACAGAGACAGAGAAAGAAGCAGAGAAAAATACATGGAAAGTGTATGCGAGAAAACTAGAGAAAGTGATAGTGATGCTATGTTAGTGTGTTGCTATGTTTTACGATCGAGAAACGATTAATTGGAAATTTGAGGTGCAGATAATTGTTGCCTTATGACCAAACTGTCCTTCAAACAGAAATATAGCGCAGAATAACCTATCCGGCGTAACATTATTGAATTAATATCGAGTTATTCAGACACACATATGATACGAGAAAACCTCTTAAGAAGGAAAATATAGTGCATTTGAGTAAGCATACAGATTAAAAGATTGTTACTACATTAAAAGATGTATCAGGACAAACAAACATAATACCCTAAACCACAACCATGATAAAAAAAAAAAATCGGCATTATGGTGTTACAACGTACTAAGAAATACTACAATACCATGTAATAAAGCAAATACTGCCCTTTCACATACATGCTGTAGAATTGACCGGAAAAAATATCTCTTTGTAACAGAATATAAACTACATACACTTTTCACACAGAAGAGGTTATTCCTGGCAGGAAACTACCATGACGCCAAAGGTGACATCACTCTTCAACCTTGAAATATGATGAGGAAGACATTTTTAGAAGAATGTAAAATAGAACAGCTAACAGGAGCTAAGATTTATGCGGATAGAAACATTTCAAACGAACCTATACTATAGTACAAACACCTGGGGATATAATTCATAGAAGAATAATATACTGACGAATATACATATCATATACTACCGCCAGATCCGCGCAGTTTAAAGAGTGGGATTATTTTCCCATTGCAACGAAATAGATAGTTCATTACCCCCATCAATTTAAAACTGGAGAATAGTCTCATAATAACGGAACATATAGTCCATTAACTACTAAATCGAAATAATAACTCTGGGAGTTATTACGGTTTCATATTATTATTGACACACTAAGAGTAATCACAAAGGCTATCATCAAATATTTCTTTTCAGAATAACTTTTTGTCTTCCCTTTAGTCTGAGTGGCAATAAGTCTCACAAGATATCTAGTACTTTCCTATTCTCTCGTTAACCATTGCAGATGAATTTTCATTATTATCGACTCCTCTGTTGCAGCCGCCATTGATTTTCACTAGAATTTAGATGGCAATATACCATCCCGAGTTCCCAGTCCATTGTGTACTCATGCAGCGGAGGTCTGGCTAGTGCGTTCTCTCCTTAGTGTTTCCATCCCCCCTGACCTTCACTTATTTTTTGATGACACTAGTTTCTTGTGACGCGTAAAAAAACGAGGGGGGGTCTATCCCACGTTTCGGCAGTTTCAGTTTTCATGATTCCATGTGATATTTTGTGTGTTTTATCTCTATTGCAGTTTAACTATAGCCAACTAGCAACTGTGATTATTATGTCTTAGTCTTCACATTAAAGGATTTTCATTAATATTTCAGCTGTTTCATTATTGTTATCCGGTGAATCTTCTCAGCCATCGTTCTGATTCCAATCTACCCCAACCTGTTTTTTTTTCGGTATTGTTCTAAGCGTTCCCACTATTAGTGATACTATCTTGACTTTCTTTATCTCCAGATTCCTTTGAGATGCCTGGCCAGTTCTGTGGATTTGCATCTCTTCTCTGTTTCTTGATCTTCACTCTGTGGTCTGCTACAACGGCAAATCTACAATCTGGCGGGACGTTCCCTTCTTGGTAATTATTATGACATCAGGTTATTTTGCATGAGTGGGTGTATCCATTTGTTTACCCTGTCTCGTAGGATTTTGCGACTTTCATTTTCAAGTACTTCCGTCGGTTTGTGCAATTTGTCAGTGAGTTCATGATGCAGTTGTCCACGTAATTTCCATTGTACTACGTTTGTGTACCTGTCATGTCTCATTTATTTACAAAAAGAGTCACCATTTTTCAAGGTTCGATAACTACTCGAAGAACTTAGACACATACATATATATATATATATACATATATATATATATATATACATATATATATATATATATATATATATATATATATATATATATATTAAGCTTGAAAGTAGGCAAACCGAACAGAATTCAACATGCGGACAGTTCTAGGAAAAAAGCTGTGTTTATACAATTTGCAGTTTTAGTTAGGCAAGTATCGGAAGTAGGAGTATTGTCGATATTTTTTGCGCAAAAAAAAAACGGATAAGGTGTACCATAAGTTGAAGTTCAGAAGTCAATGAAGGAGAAAAGGGTATCATTCATTAGGATACGAAACCGGTTTCAATATTTGGGTGTCTGTAGTAATATTTTACGGTAGTCATCCAGAAAATTGCGTAGTCATTTTAAAAAGAGAAAAATAGTATAATTTCATTGTTTAATGATACGGTTCAGTAGGGGCTTGTTTACATTTGACTTGCAGATAATTATATTGTCCTTAATTGGAAACAAAGCTAGCGGAACAGAATTCAGCAGGCAAGTAATTCTATGGAAGAATTCAGAGAATCACCGTTTACATTTAAGCACAGATAGAGAGGTTGAATATTTTGGGGTAGTGAGTGTAGCTAAACGAGTGTATTTTGTGTAACTGTTTGGTAGGTAGATTATTAACGCTCGAACAAGCACTTGTCATGAAAATAATGATAAGGAATCGATGAGCAAGCGACGCCTCTTCTATAGAAACCAGGTTGAAGGAAAGAAAAAATAGCATCGCCTACTATGTTTCGAAGCCAGTTTGGAAATCTATAAAAAGTAAGATAAGGTTCTCGAGCAGCTCTTACCCAAACGTCTCAAAAGTGGACACACGTATTTATAAAGGTAAGGAATTGAATCGATTGTGAGATATTTACTGGAGTGGTGGGATGAACTAACTTTTTCTGACGGCCTTGGTAAACGATTTGATGTATTTGCTCCATTCAGACCTGGAGTGAAAGCCAGTCCCTGGGGATTTTCAAGACATGCTGCGTCCTCTAAAACAAGAGTCATTCATTTAAACTATAAAGCAGTGTCAGAGCGTTGATTATGGAAAGAGAGAAGATTCGTGTTTGCTGCATTAAAATTAGCCACTATTTTCCCCATCGCAGAACTTACCCAAAATAAGCTGCGTCCGAATCAGAAGTGTCTTGCTCATTTCTGACATTTGAATTGTTGCCATAGATTGTAGTGTCATCTGCATATACATGTACAATTCTTCTGAGAATGTGATTTGTGGAGATTATTGATGTATTTAAGAAGAGATTTGGGCGCATGATCGAAACATTACGGTCGACACTCTTATACCCCTATCAGAGAAAAAAACATTAATTGAGAAGACGTTTCCAGTTATTCTGTAAGGATACCTTTTTTCATATACTATATAAAAACCCTTTCATATGTTAAAAACGACTGCTCTTGAAAAGAAATTCCCATCGAGAGATTAGATAATACTGAGGAATATTGCAGTTAGTCCATCAGCTGTAGATAAAACTATGACCCACAGAGGACGGATTGCTCTGGGCTGAGAGGGAGATGACTTTAATTTTTAAATAGGAGGAAGACAGATGAGGTTTTCGAAAGGGTTGGAAAACATCGCTTTTAAAGACAACGTGTGAACTTCTTTGTAAGTATGGGAAGAATTTCTGCTTAGAACTTTGTTAACACTATAATGAAAATAAGTCAAGAAATATGCTTTGTTGTAAGCAATTTATCGATAAGCTTGACACACGCACAAATATGTGTACGACGCATAGCGTGTTTTCAGGAACAGAAGGAACCCCGGGGGGGTAGTCTGCATGGATCGCAAAGATTGCACTCGTTTGTCGTGGTTGCTGGCAGTCATAAAGGCAGCTTTTGTCCAATTAATTCTAAATCATTTTTGAAAAAAATATTTCTCCGTGTAATGTCAGCGGCACATTCTAGAAAGTACCACGGCTGGCAGTTAATTTTTTTCCTGAAATTTCATATATTGTAAGAAGCGGTCTATACCGATAGTAAACCACTTAGTCAAGTCTGAGACTATAGAAAAAATAGTAAGCCATAGTGTATCGATATAATGTACGATGGAAAGGTACATCTCAGGACTTATTATATTTTTGTTACCTTAACTGAAACAACTGACTGGTCAGAATATTCCAGTGGGGGCAGAAAGAAAGATTGATCCCATTTCTTGACAAGTTGGAAGAAAAAGTTATAGAAGACTTGCATACTGTTCCTCAGTGTCGGGCACTCAATCGTGAATAAACTGTTTACGTCATAAGCAATGTGGAAATAATGATGGAACCTCCCCTCATCATTCGTTTTTTTTTCGTGGGCAAGCGATTACACACCGTGGACATTTCACTATCCATAGACGTGAATATTAGCGAGATAATTTACAGGCATAATGTAGTCAATTTTCTCTCATATTCTTAAAGTTAGTAAGGCCGGTGTTGTTGGAACGATACAGGGCAAATATGAACGTGGTACACTGAGCGAGTGCTACACATAAGCACCTATAATTCAGTTTTTACCTTCTTTGAAGATTTGTATTTCACTCAGAAAACAATCTATAATGTACACATATACTCCATGTCAATGATGCCCTTGAAGGTCAAATTGCACGCCCAGTAAGTATGCTTTAATCGCGAACACGTCTAGGAATATGTTAACATCTGGAAGTTTGGAACATAGGCCCCCTCATGTTATAAAATAAAACCTGTTAGCGGGGGTTTACATTGGAAGTTGCGGTTCTAGTTGTAATATTGTAGTGTTCATTGACAGCTGTTAATATAGGGTAGAGAAGCAACGAAGTGAAGAATCGGGAACGAAAATGATGTTTGCCCACCTTTAAAAGGTAAAGCCTTACAGTACCCACTTATTTAGCATATATAAACCCTACCAGAACTCATTGCATGGTAAGAATCTCTGCAACAAATCGAAATACGGCAACCACAGTACTTTGCTCACTTTGACTATCAGGCGGATAACGACAGCATAGGTAAAAAAAAATACTTCCAGTTATGTAGCCATGAGGATAATAACAGAAAGAGCAACCAAAAGAACGTCTCCAGCGACTGCTGAGAAAGAAAAAAAACTGCCAACCTTTCTACAGCTATTTTCTCCCACTTCATCAGAAATATCACACATTTTGTACGTGGAAAAGCGAGAGCATTGTAACTCTTTAGAATGCATCCACAATGCGTTTTGTACTCTCCGTAGCAAAAATGAGGCAACAAAACTTCGTTTTAGGACTATTTGGTTCTTATAGAGGTAACGCATTGCTTTTAAACTGAGATAATTTATGGAGTGGTAGAATTATGCAACCGTTTACCCGGCGACCTTGGCAACAGATTTTCGCAAAATAAAGTTAATATAATAGTTTTGAGCTTGTCAAAGCAGAATACTTTTTTTGAACCAATAGCCATTCATATCGATTATAGATAAAATATCAGCGAAATTATAGTGAAAAAGTAAAAATAGGGTGTTCGATGCGTTCAAATTAACCACATCTTTCCCTATTACGGAAAATGCTCAATTCTAGGGAAATGATTCAGATAGATCTAAGCATAACCACGAAGAAATTCAAACAGAAAACAAAGATCTTGGTCGCCACAAGCTTTTAAATTGGAGTCATGGTCGTACTTTTTTCTTCATATATGTCGACATACGAACTTACTTGCTTTGAAAATGCTATTTGATATACCATTGATAGAGATAGGCAGGTTTGTTAAGCCAGGATCAATTTTTGAGGCAAATCTGCGTCGATTATTAAATTTTGGTAATTTTGCCCATTCATAACTACTTGTAAAACCCGATGGGACAAAAACGATTCGATAGTTGAGAAGACATATCCAAAGATGCTATAGCTCGAAAGCTTTAATAGACATCTATGCCATACCATATGAAATGATTTTCGTATTTCAATAACTATTGCTTTTGGGAGAAAACTTCCGTCGATAAATTAACTGATTCTATGGAAAATTACTTCCAGTAAATAAACGGTAGATCTCGCGGTACCCAAATGTTATTGTTTCTCACTGAATAGGTTCTTCTTGCTGAAGTGTTTTACACTTTCTCTCTTGAATAGGAATTGAAACAACTTATCCGTGACAAAGAAAACTAATTAGTATTTATCGAGATTCAGAAGAAACTTCGTCAGTAATTTCCAATACTAAGCAAACACATGTGGTTTTCCAAGGTGTTTGGAATCATTTCTCCTTAAGGTATCGATTAAATAGCTTTGCAAGAACTAGTGTCAAATCCATTTACGATTTCATTAGTACTCTAACTGGAATATTATCAAGATATTCTTTCGAAACTAATGATAGTTCCGACATCAATGTTTGGAAATTGTCCCAGTAAGCCATTATATACACTGTTCCATGGAGAGGAATAATTGTTTAAATCATTTTCATTTTGTGTCAGTTGAAAACTTTTATTTAATAATTTTTAGCATAGATTGTATGAATAAGTGAGCAAAAATGATTCCAAATGAGAGAAATATCACATATAAGTTACACCGCCTTTGAAATAAAAAAATATATTATGAAAGCAAAATCACAATAAATGAGCGGATATACATATTTATTATAAAATTATTTAGTACCCATAGAACGAACAAGCTCACCAAGACTTTACAGGCCTTACTTCTGTAAAGTCACCTCTGACTTTAAAATATTAGGCGATCTTAAATATTATACATGAAAGATAATCTAATACTTCAAGATATCAAATATAATTTAATCCTAAAAGCAATAAATCTTTTAAATGTACACATCGATGTAATTACGCTTTGGGATAACTTATGCAAAATTACAAAAATAATGTAAGAGACGTAAAAGCACTTTCTCTAATAGGCATATTTAAAACGGATATTTTTAAAAAAGAGAAAACATAAATAGAGTACGTCAATTATATTTTCTTTTCGCAGATCGGTATAATTCCTCCTTAATAATTTGACCCACTTCAGATGCAATGTATGCTATTAGCTTTTAAAAATAACAACTCGAGGTGTGCAATATCAAAGAAAAAGTACCTACGTTATTAGGTATGTAGAGTAAAAATATCAATTTGGAAAAACATTGACAACAATTTATAATTTGGTAACTAACAACTTATTATGAGTTTTTGAAACCACCACCTTAGTATAGGCAGTTCAAATGTTAACTGTGTTCCTTCTAATTTAATTATTAAGAATTTATATAAGTGTTGAAACGAGTGTTTAAAAACCTATAAGCATTCAAACTTGGTAAACTATTTATAATCAGGAATAAACATCAATTGATACATTCTTACAAAATGTAAATTTCTCTGAATCATGTAAAATAATGACAGAGAAGGGTAATATGGAAATACCCTCCCGTCCAAAAATCGGATTCATCGGATGTACATGTATTCCTATCCATAGTTAATAGATGTCGATTAAAATATATATTTTTTTAATACTCCTTCTTAAGGCAACGTTAGTTCATGCCTTTTTTTTACTTTACTCTCTTGTAGAATAAATATTTGTATACACCTGCAGCCTCATCATTAGATAGAGAAATTAATTAGCTCTCGTTTACGTGATAATTGCCGGGAAAATATAACGAATTGTGACTGAGTTAAAATCATTGGGCCGATAGTACTTATAACTTGGGGCCAGGGCGATTACGTTATCTTAAAACAAATATGTCTAAGGCAATGAAATATTTACAGATATGTTTGATATATATATATATATATATATATATATATATATATATGTGTGTGTGTGTGTGTGTGTGTGTGTGTGCATGTTTTATTGAACAGCATAGATAATACCTATTTGTTTCTCTTGCGATCACTTTTTACATTTTGCGGCCTTATGTTCGAATGTTCTGTTATATATACCATGCATAAGAGAAAAATAGTGCTCAAATATACTATATACTACACACACACACACACACACACACACACACACACACACACACACACATATATATATATAGTTTGTTTGGACATAACTTGTTTACTTCTGCAGTGTTTATTTATCAGAAAGAGGTTGTATAATAGAAACATGCTACACAACAACATACACGAACAAACACCCCCCTATATATATATATATATATATATATATATATATATATATATATTGTGTATTTAGGCAGCATGTTCTCATTCAGTCAAGTATTGTTGAATAACAAGGGGGTTTTTAGCGTAATGTGGGTTTTTTTTTGTAATTTTTCAATTTTGTGAATTCTCGTTCGAATTTCTCGGTCGAATTTGTGCAAGAATATCCCATAGTCCTCTTTGTAAAATCTGTTTTTGTTTTTCGCAGGTACTTTCGACTGAGTTTTATCTGTCGTTCTCAGGCCGTTTTTAATTAATGTTCGTTTCAAATCTGCATGCTTTTAAATGTTTAATTAAAATTATATTTAAATCTGTTTAACTAGTGCAGCCTCTCGTGTGTGAGAAAATAGACGTTTTTTTAACGTTTCAAAAATTATTAAGCCAGAATTTAACACTTTAGAAAGCGTATATTTGTCTTATTTTTACATAATATTTGTTTCGTATTCTTGACATATTCACTTATATAAGCATGGTGTTTATTTTAATTATAGTTGTACGAGGTTTGTTTTTGTACTTTCTGATCTGGCCCATAAATCAAAATTGTACATATTCATATCGATATTCGAATTGTTCACTATAGATACGTCCAAGGATGAAGTATTACTCTCACATCTAGGCATGAGTTGCTAGGAAGACCTCATCCTGCTTTGAGAGAATTCAGAATAGACTTCGTCGCCTAATGGGTGAATCCTTTTTCTATTTTCTGCAACTTCTTTCTCATAGAAGAAACGTTGCGAGCCTGTCTCTTTTTTATTGTTATTTTCATGGCAAGTTCTCGTCTGAGATCCAATCTATTGTGCCCCTCTTTCGAAGCATTCGTGAGAAACACTTGTCTAGCTGAAAACACAACTCTTTATCTGTGGCTAAACTTAAACGTAGATTCCATAAACAAAGCTTCTTTCTAAGAACTGCACATCTGTTGAACTCTCTTCTATTTACCTGCTTATTAGCTAACAACAATATGGTCGTCTTCAAGTCCTACGTAAGCAAGTTCTTGATGAGCCGTCCCCATTAAGTAATCCAAAATACCAAATTTGCACTTCTACCGATTACTATCATATAATCCTTTGACAACTGTACACATTTTAACCTTTATCCTCGAGTGACATCTGGTCTTGATAAGTTGGGATTCCTTAGTAATATATGAAAATGCAACTAAAACCAAGAAAGCAGTCTATGTGATATTCTACACTTCTAATGCACATGGTAGTTTCGATAAACGAAAAATACGTAAAAAGCTGCAGCAACAGTTTAGAATTGAAACTAAAATCAAGACCGTCTAAGTGTTACTGCACACTCCTAAACATCTACAGATAAAGTCCAAAAGATTGATGGAATTTCTTATCAATTTAACCCGTTATCAAAGGCTTATACGTCTCAATGATTGAAAGCGTACCGTTTTAAAAATAAATAAATTAAATAGACATAAAACTGCGAACGATCAAATAAACCCATTAATAATTCTGAAAAATCAAAACAAAATAACCCTTCAATATAAAAAATTAAAGGAGGTATTTCCGACATACCAAATGGTAGGCACATAAAAATTACATATGTGATCAAGTGTCTTCACACACACACAAACGCACACACACGCATACATACACACACACACACACACACACACACACACATATATATATGTATATATATATATATATATTTGTTTACTGTTTTGGGGGAAAAACTCCAACAAAGTGCTCAATTACAAAGAAAAACTTTTTCGATGTAAGACCTTAATATTTACTTAATTAATAGTACAGAAGTTCAAAAAATACATTGGTACCGTCGGTTTCATGCCCAACATAAAGGGGGCCAGTTAATGGTAAAACGTAAATGATGTTAGGCTCTCGTAAGCCATGTTGTTTATTTCCTTTTGACGGATTGTTTGTTACTATTTCCTCTGATGATTTCAGGCCATAAGAAATTCACTGATTGATATAATAATTATGTAAGTTTGCGCTACGAAACAGATACTGTCAAGAATTGTAAATCTCAACTGAATTAAAGGCATACATTATAATATGGACCAAATCATGAATTTTTGAATATAGGTTTTTTTTTGTCATTTATTCAATATATTGCTCTGGAATTACATTGAATTTCTTACACAAGGATTGGTATATATTATAAGAATATATATTTCTAAACAACATGGCTGAGGAGAGCTAAACATGTACGTGTTACCATTAACTGGTCCCCTTTATGTTGGGCTTGAAACCGACGGTACCAATGCTTTGCTGAACTTCTGTACAATTACACAAGTATATATATATATATATATATATATATATATATATATATATGCTACTAATATCCAGATTACGGCCAGAACTCAATAACAGACTCGAGCTCGGATCTTCATTCCTTATATAACTCTACACACGGCTCCTACCTAAGACTTACCATTACAACCATAACCCATTAGAACAGATACGCCACTGAACACAGCTCACAGCCCGCCTCACATTCCAAACAGGACATTACCACAACCTCCTCCCATATAAATAATATGAAAAATAAATAAATAAAATAACAATAATACACTAAAAGGAACCTAATAAATAAAACAGTATTATATATTCAAAACAAATTAATTAAAATTAAAAGTTACTGAAGTAATACAAACAAACTAAAATCAAAAGTTTATACACACCAACTAAAATTAAAAGTAAGCTGAAGTAATACAAACCAATTATTAAAAAAAATAAATATAAAAATCTACTACCACTCATATATATATATATATATATATATATATATATATATATATATATATATAACTCTACATACGGCTCCCACCTCACAGTTACCATTACAACCATAACCCATTAGAACAGATACACCACTGAACACAGTTCACAGCCCGCCTCACATTCCAAACAGGACATTACCACTACCTCCTCCCATATAAATAATACAAAAAAATAAATAAATAAAATAACAATAATATACTAAAAGAAACTTAATAAATAAAACAGCAGTATATATTTAAAAAAAAATTAATAGTTACTGAAGTAATACAAACCAACTAAAATCAAAAGTTAATACAAACTAACTAAAATTAAAAGTTAGCTGAAGTAATACAAACCAATTAAAGTAAAAATAAATAAATTAATAAATAAATATAAAAAATCTACTACCACTCATGAAAATAAATAAATAAACAACTCCCAAGGAATGTTACACCTATTCCCCTTCGCTTCCACTCAGCTATCTTCCTACCCCCAGCGACACTAACCTAAACGCCCAGCTGCCGACCCCGACCTCTCCTCCTCTCTCACATCCCGCCCCTACAGTAGTCGACAGGACGCAGCCCAGTAGCGACTCAAGTGACCCAGAAAAGCAGAGACACCCACACATCAGAAGAAAATAAATAAATAATAGTATTAATGATAAAGACAACATAACAGAGCACAATAAAAAACTAACGCTAAAACAAGTTATAAACCAAAAAAATAAATAAAATAAAAATAAAGACAAATAAATAAAAATAAAAATAGCAAATTTATAAACATGTCAATTACCTAAACATACCATACATAAATCCCCTACTCACATTTGCCCTGAGGCCTCACATAGCTACACAACTTCCGGTCCTTCATCCAGCATGCTTTGAATCGACCTGTTACGCACACCATTTTAAAAGGGAAACTTTTTTCCGAAATTAATAATGGAATACGTCGCATAGACTTACAAGTAAGACATGTTACCATACAACTGAATAAATATATATATATATATATATATATATATATAATATATATATATGTATGTACTTATTGATTTGTACATCGCCACTTGTTCTCGTCTCCTCTTACCAACAGCAACTATAATTCATTCCTCGCATTGTGACAGCCTTCTAAATCTCTTTTACACACATATATATATATATATATATATATATATATATATATATATATATATATATATATATATATATATATATATATACACCAAACGTAATCATGTTTTTAGAATTAACTGATACTAAGAATTACAACTGAAATAGTCATAAACAAAAACACTCAATTGAACTGAATTATGTTTCGTTTCAATGCAAATGCATTCAATTATTTAAATTGGAATTACATTGAGCTTCTTACACAAGGATTGGTATATATTATAATAATATTTCTCTCTCTCTCTCTCTCTCTCTATATATATATATATATATATATGTATATGAGGGTAAATCAAAAAGTTTTAAGACAAGTGATATAAATTCAATCTAAATGAAAATAGAGCAACAAAACAAGGTTTAATTGCACTACTGATTACTTAACAACAAATTTGACAAGTTACAGCATTCTAAATCTTTTATTCTTTTTTTTTCAGATGATATTTTATAATATTAACTTTTGACAGTCCAAAATGTGCCAATTTGAAGTTCGTGCAAACATTAAATTTCTAACAAAACTGGAATGGAAACCGACGGAAATCATTAAAGCTCTACAAAATGTTTATGGAGATTCGTCACCTTCTAGAGCTGTTGTTTATCGTTGGATCAGACGATTCAAGGATGGTAGGAATGATCTTCAAGATGACCAAAGAGAAGGTAGGCCTTCAACATCAAAAAATGCTCAAAACATCGAGCTTGTCAGGAATCTTGTTGAAGAAGATCGGAGAATAACAGTGAATGAGATTGCTAAGGAGCTTGACATTCCATTTGGGTCAACCTTTTCAATTCTGAAAGAAGATCTTGGTCTGAGTAAGCTTTCTGCTCGTTGGGTGCCTAAAGCGTTGCAGCAGAATCAGTTGAATCTGAGATCAGATCTTTCATTGGCCCTTCTGATTAGAATTGAAGCAAATGAGGCAAACTTTTTTGAACGGGTCATAACCGGTGATGAAACATGGATTTACCTTTACGATCCTGAAAGCAAAGTTCAGTCTAAACAATGGTTACCAAGAGGATCAGCAGGCCCTATCAAGTTCAAAGCAGAAAGGTCAGCTCAAAAAATAATGGCAACTGTTTTTTGGGATAAAGATGGAATCGTTTTATTAGATTTTCTTGAAGGACAGAAAACTATCACCGCAAGCTATTACGAAGGAGTTTTGAGAAAGCTGAAGACTTCATTGGCTAAGAAACGACGAGGAAAGCTCCATCGTCAAATTCTGTTCCATCATGACAACGCTCCAGCACACACGGCCAAGACTGTAAGAACAATTTTACGCGAGTTTCGCTGGGAAATCCTTTCACACCCTCCCTATAGTCCTGATTTAGCGCCTAGTGATTTCTTCCTATTTCCAAAACTGAAGGAACATTTGAAAGGAATAAGATTTCAATCCATAAATGAAGCAAAGAAAGAGGTTGTGACCTGGTTCACTAGACAAGTTCCAGAATGTTATGAAGAAGGAATTTATCGATGGAAACATCGCTTACAGATGTGTATTGAGTTAGGCGGATCGTATGTAGAAAAATAAAGTTTTCAACTTCCATAAATAAAGTTTTTCTTCAATTTGTCTCAGAACTATTTGATTTATCCTCGTATATATACATATATATATATATATATATATATATATATATATAACAGAGGCAGTGTGTTTGTGTGTGTATCTGTCTGTAACTGTAAAGATCAATCGGCGTTTTTTAGTTTAGTTTCGTTTCGTTTCGTATATACACACTTGTATAATATTTCATAATCATTGATGTTATTTACACAAGTATGCATTTATAAATTAGAATTAATAAACTTATTAATTATTAAATAGAACATTTTGGTAAAATATTCATAAATTAATAGAGAATATAATTACGAATTGTTGGGTCTAGTGCCTTTATTTCTAAAATTCAAAATGGCGTAATGGAAAAATATTAACTGTATTTGCAGGTTCTCTTCCAATTTTCAGATTTTAATCATCTCAAATCACACTTTATTTCCTTTTGTCGGATTGCTTGTTGCTAGTTCCTCTAATGACTTCGCGCCATAGTAGATTCATTGATTGATATATAAATTATGTAAGTTTGCACTACGAAACATACTGCCAAGAATTGTAAATCTCAACTGAATTAAAGGCATACATTATAATATGGTCAACAGCATGAATTTTTAAATACAGGGTATTTTGTCATTTATTCAATATATTGCTCAGGAATTATATTGAGCTTCTTACACAAGGATTGGTATATATTATAAGAATATTTCTCTCTCTCTCTCTCTCTCTCTCTCTATATATATATATATATATATATATATATATATATATATATATATATAAATAGCAGAGGCAGTGTGTTTGTGTGTGTATATGTCAGTAACTATTTTTCAAAGTGGATCGCATATAGTACTTGGAACATGGTAGGAAAAATTGACATAGAGTGCACTTATACGCATTCATTAATAATCAATTATACGTTAAATCAGTCCTTTTTTAATTTTGAAATTCCTACTATATATTAGATGCAAGAATATAGACATGTGTCACTCATAATAAATGCGAAATCTTCAGACATTAAACTACATATTTATGTTTGTATAAGCACTAAGGACATTAAAATAACAAATATATATTGACCACATAAGCCAAACAAACCAATGATATGAGTGTACTGATAACCATCAACATGGTAATAATAATAACATGACATAGAATACCAGAAATTATATTAAAAAAATAACATATTAAAATATTAAGCATTAACATATTAAAGTGTTTAGCATTAACATGTAAAATAATCAAAACGATAATAATTTTTGTGATTTAATATTCAACATCAAAAACTGAAAGGCAATACTCGACAGGTTTCATTTTTTTCCAATTTTAACATTTTGTAAACATTTTCGCCGGAGAAAAACCCAAATATAATGCTTCGCATGCGTGTTAATACCCTAAATATAAAGTTTGATGTGTGTTGATAAAAACATGCATAATTACACGTAATACTTCATTAAAAATGTCCATCACATGAGAAAACCGAAGAAAAAACGGAGAAAATTTATTAAAATAAATATTTAAAAGAATATGCAAATTAGCTACATCTTTTGCAGATGCATGCAATTCCACAACCCATATACTTTTTACTTCGTAAATAACACTAAAATAAGCGTTTAAATATGAATATCAATACAAAAAAATACCATATATTTATATATATATATATATATATATATATATATATATATATATATATATATATATATATATATATGTACCAAACACATCTAACCTTCATGCAGGGGAGACGTAAACTTGCTGCTCTGGTTTAAGATGCTCTGAAATACCAAAAGGAGACTTGATTTCAAATATTTAGCATATGTTATATCTCCCTTTTTTAAAATTAAACTACAAATATGAACATCTCCAGTACAAAATAATCCTTATAGACTGTTAAATTTACCATATGTATGAAATTCAATAAAGGGAGATATAATACATGAGAAATATTTATGATCAAGTGACTTTGCTTTTATTACATATCATTTAGGACTATAGCAGTAAGTTTTTGGCTTGTCTTTATCAAGGCCAGATATTTGAAGAAATATCAGATATTTTGTAATTCACATAAAAATAGAAGAACGAATTACTATGATTGACGTATTGGTAAAAGTGCAGTATCTTCCCACCCAATAACAATCTTTTAAAATTAAAAGCAATATGTGTTTTCGAGGGGGCTGAGATCGAAAATAACAATAACAATCCCAGGAAATGAGAAGTTTCCAAGATATGAAAAACAAATTAAGGGGAGTATCACTTTTCTATGTTAATTTTACGTCCCCTTTATAGCAGTGCTCGCCAAAATGAGGTGATTATTTTATGTTAATTAATATAGAAAAGTTATCCTCCACTTCTAAACACAGTAATGTGCGACCTCAAGAGCAAATGTCGCAACACCTACTACACAATTCAGGCTACTAGTTTTCTAACGAGCCTTCATTCGTTTGATTCTGATCAGTAGTTGCGGAGATTTCCAACTTATGACTTGCAAAGAAAAACTCGTAAATCTATATAGGGGTATTGTGTATTTAGGCGGCGTTTTTATTCACACAAACATTGTTGAATAGCATCGAGTGTTCTTGCTTAATAAGTTTTCTTTTTAAATTTTTAGTTATTTTATTTGCTGTCTTGGTCCACTTGTTTTTTTTTCCTTTGGTTGTTTTTTTTTGCAATTACTGCTGACTGAGTTGCAATAGTAATCTTTTGGCGATTTTGATTATTATTCGTTTAAAATCACATGCTTTAAAATGTTTCGGTTAAAATTATATTTAAATTTATTGAACTAGTGAAGCGTTCGTTGTTTATTGTTTATACTCACACACACATATACATATCTTCATTTTTTTTTAATCAAAATGAATAAATTCTGGTTTATTTGGTTCTCTGTCTCCGATATAATTTTTAGGTCATTTCGCTTTAATCGTTGACTTTTTATTTCCTCAAATATTGTTCATATTTACTTGCCTCTCCATGAGGGCAAAGTTTGACAGACGGTAAGTTATAAATGTGGGGAAAATGTAGCTCCCGCAAAAAAATACATTCTGTATAGAAAACAAAATAAAAATTAAGTCAGTCTTGAAGAATATAAATTCCTACGTAGAATTTGAAAGATACTTGTTTTTGGCACTTATTCCTTATACAGACGGCGCCATTGTTAGGTGCGATTAATCCAATTTATTCTTAGAATTGTTACAAATCATCCCTCTCCCATGTTAAATTATAGGTTTCTAAATAATAACATTAAAACCGAGCATCACGCTAAAATTTTTACATTTACCAAAATAATCAGTGGATTGTTTTTTCGTGTAAATTCAATAAAATATAATATCTTATTGGTCACAAAACGCACAAACTAAATTTTAAAAATAAAAACACCAAAATACTAGAAAAACAAAAGTTATTGTGTAAAATGTATTAAAATATAATCGTAAACACATTTATTAAAAAATATTTTTTTTTAAAAATTAAAGCAACATTACTGGTTGTATCTCTTATGATACTACCATCCTCTTTTCTGCCATCAGTCAGTGGAGAAGTAACCCTTATAGGCTGAGGCAATTTTTAGTTTTGTTCCTTCCCCCGCATTAACAACTTACCTTGTGGCTTACACTTCCCTCGCGGGGAGGCTAGTAAATAGTAACAAGGGATTTATTTTCAAACAATTCAACGGAACTCACCGTAAGAATTCTAATAAAAACTAAAGCAATCTTGGATTTTTCCAAACAATTTTAAAACATTTCTTGAATTGAAACATCATTGGATTTTTTAAGCAATTTTATGGAAAGAGGTCGGCGTAAGAGAAAAATAGAATTTCAATAAAAATTGTTTGAATTAAATTAAAACTATAACAAATAGAGTCTAAATTTTTGTCATTGTTGAATTATTCCCGCTATTGGTCGCTCAATGAAACCACGCAAAAAATGCTGCCGCCCGTATAATGCATAAGCACGTGATATTTTGCCATAATGAATGTTCATACTATTTTTTTATATAAAATAAAAGTTATCTGGTGTTTTTGCATTTAAGACCCGTGTTAAATGTGTAGTTTACCGGTGTAAATTTTTTGACAGGCCAAAAATTATAAATCAATTTATTTTTATATAAAAACATTGTTAGTCCTAGTGGTTGAAATATAACCAGAAAGAAAATTATTTTTATTATTTTTTTCATCATTTTTACTAGAATACATATACGACATAGGAGGGCGTGGTATTACTTTTAATATTTGGGTTTTCTAATTGGTGACATATAGGCGTTGTCAGGGACAAATTTTACCTCACGCTTTTTCATTACGAGCAAGGTGGATCACCATTAGTCGCGTGCTCTCGTGTAATGAATGAATCCGTTAATGTAGGATTGACATGAAATTCTTAAAGATAAACTAAAATAACCGAAAATGGGCTGAATTACTTAAATAAATAAAAAAGTAAATTACTTAGAATGATTTTAATGAACTTAAGGGTGAATTGAATGGCCTTAACAATGACTTGAATGCTTAAAAATAACTGGAATCCTTCAAAAACAACTTGAATATACTGGAGAATGACTTGAATAGCTTTGAGACTGACTGGTTGTAAAGTGGGTGATCATTTATTTTAAATTAATACAGAAAAGTTATCCCCCACTTTATATCGCAATAAGTACAGCATGTAGTAAGAACAGATACTACACTTTTATGTTGACCAAAAGACCAAGAAAAGGGTATTTATTTGCTCCCTCATCGAGCAAATTAGGCACAAGGGCGATTTTTTAATGTGACGAGTGAAGGGGAAATTGGGGCTAACTCCCCGGTGAGTAGGGGAGCTGGATAGTGACAATTGGTATGAAGGGTTGCCCCTAAACTGACCAAGGTCTTATATGTGGGGGTGGTATTTATTTGCTCCCCCAGTGAGCAAATAAGGCACAAGGCCGATTCTTATTGTGAGGAGTGAAGGGGAAATGGGGACCAACTCACCGGGGAATAGGGGAGCTGGATAGTGACAATTGGTATGAAGGGTTGTCCCTACATTGACCAAGGTCTTATATGTGGGGTTTCCCCCACATATGGTCTTTGCTTGCAGTATCTGATGGAACAGATATTACACTTTGATCCTCATATATAATTTATTTCGTGAAAATGAAAATTACAATCAAAATAATTCAATGTAAAATTAAAATAAATTAAAAGTAAAACTCCAATTTACAAAACAAATTTAGGCACAAGGCCCTATAAGATCTGGGAGGGGGAGTGTTGCAGGGTCTTTGTTACTAAAGTGCAAATGGAGTATTTGGCGACTTTTCTCTTGACTGGCAAGATTTACGACAATACCTCATTCACTCTGTGGACTATAAACTAACTAATGAAAACTCCAGCGTTTTTGCAAAAAAGGATATATATACAATTTCTGTATGTGTATGTGTGCAATTTTTTTAAAAATAATTACTAACATGTGTGTGTGTGCGTGTGAAAAAAGTTCAATTCACTGGAAAATAAAAAAGTTATTGAATTTAGAAGAGAAACGGTTCGTGTTGGGGAGTGGGGAATCTAGAAAAAATATACAAAAAATAAAATGTCCTAGTGCATTGTTAGTAAGTCCCCTCCCTAAGCTAATCTATAAAGTTAGATCACCTACTGTTTTCCCGGCCACCGAAAACAAGCGGGAAGATCCCTAGTGGGGAATGGAAAGGATTCTTATCGGGTGTAGGGAGGAAAAATAAATAATTGTCAAAAGCAAAAAAAAAGGGGAGGCAGGCGGCGACCTTCGAGTAGTTGACAAGGAGGTGATAAAACAAAAAGATAGGGGGTAGTGGTAGGGTAGCCTCGAAAGGTTCTCTAGTGCCCCCCCAAAATATGACAATCCTCGCTACTGCTAGTATCGCTAGAAAAAACATTTTTTTCTCCCTAGGCAGCGGCGGATCAATGTTCTCCACAAAAATGACTCGTCAAATTCAAGCCAGCGCTTGGTATCGATGCGACCCGTTACCTCGTTGACGTGCCCAAGGAGGGTCTTCAGCTTGCTGCAACAGAAAAAGGCATGACCGGCTGTTTCACATGTTCTCGTCGCAGCGCAGGCAGCAGACCCGGGTTTCTTCATTGCATAGGTTCAGTTCTTACAAGGAGGGACAGTGCGTTCCGGACCATTCGCCAAGTAAGGGAAAATTCCGAGTTTGTAAGATAGTCCCGTTTTGGCGCCCAACTCCACTGGGAGCGGACCTCCTCTAACGACATTCCCATCCGTTCAGTTGCGGTTCCTTTGTGCTACGCCCCACTAGCACCCGACAAAGCCTGCTCCTAGACTGTTCGAGAACACTGATCCCCAGCAACGCTCTAAGTGCGGACCGGCATTCGGCGTAGAATTTTTGTTCCCCCCTTGGTCCTCGTCGAGCTTCGGCCGAGGGGTTTGGTGTGAGATTGGAAAACGAGCTTCCAAACGCAGTGGTCCATGGAACGTCTATGTACAAGAAACGGCTCAGGAAGGCAAACCTCTCTGCGTGCTTGTGACACAGGAGATCGCGCAGTCCCAAGCCTCCCTCTCTCGGATTTCGAACACAGACCTCTCTGCAAACATAATGCTTTCCCTCGTTCCACAAGAGTGTGTCGAGGTGCTCCTGTAAGCTGATTCGCCGTTTTGCAGGGAGGGGAAGTACAGACAGACGGTAAAGGATGAGCGAAAAGACTATAAAGCACACGCCTCCGCCCGAACCTTCAGGAACAATTTCCTTCGAACCCAAGTCTTGACAGAGGATTCGACCTTGGTCTCTACTTCCGACCAGTTTTTATTCAACTGGAGACCTGGTCCAAAACATACACGGAGGATCCGGACCGGGCCGTCCGTTCAACTGAAGATGCCCGGAAGCGAATTTACTCCGGTCCACGCACCCAACCGCAGACCTACCGACTTACTGCGATTGATGATGGCCCCGTAACTTGTTCGTATCGAGCGTGCACCTCGGTGACCGCTTGAATGTCCGTGGGCGCAAAACACGAACACGGTGACGTCATCGGCGAATGCGGAACCCTGGCTTGTGTGCCTCCAGGGAGAGCTATCCCGCGCAGGACTGGTGTAGTCGCTATCCTGCGCGGGACTGGTTCCAACGCCAGGACATAAAAAAGAGGCGACAGCGGAAACCCTGTCGCACCGACCGGGAAACGGCCAAAGACTCTGACAGCTTACCGTTGATCTGCACCGCTACCGCCGGCCTGTCATACAGTAAAGAGACCAACTTGCAGAAGTCCGGATGAAATCCGGCGGTATCCAGCACAGATCCTAGGGACCGATTGTTCACCCTATCGACAGCCTTGGACTGATCCAAATTGATCAGAGCGGCGTCGGTGTCATCTTCTGTCCCCTCTATAATCGTGTGTATCAGATAAAGATTGTCTTGAATCGATCTCCCCTTCACAGCATAGCTCTGGCCTGGTTTGATGTAGTCAGTGATGACAAACTGCAACCGATTGGCAAGAACCTTGGCCAAAATCTTTAACTCTATGTTTAGCAGATTCCAGGGCCTGAAATCGCCTAAATCTTCCTCCTCACCATGAAGTTGACCTTTCCTCAGCAATGTAATGACTCACTTGGTCACCTGCCCAGGGATGGAGCCCTGAACAAACCAATGGTTGAACATATCCTTCAGAATAAGGACCAACATGGGCGACATCCTCAAGTAGAATTCGTAGGGTAGACCATCAAGCCCTGGGAACTTGGTGCAGCCGACCTGCTTCAACGCCGTAATGATCTCATATTCCGCGACAAGACACTCACAGCTACCCGCTCGAGCCGCCATGAGGCTGGGCGAGTCGGTCAAATAGCTGCCAAACTCTTCGACCGGGAGTCTGGGTAGTTGGGTGGAGCGCCCCGATAGATGTTTTCGAAAACCCTCGCAATACTCCCGCGTCGACACGAGGACATGCCCTTCCAGGTGATTTACTTTTCGAATGTACCCGTCCGAGCTGCGCCTTAGAGCAGCCTTTTTGATCTTGGGCAAAAGACCAAGAACAGCATCTATTAAAAACAGACCTTTGATCTTAACCAAAAAGGCCAAGCATAAAGTGTTATGGACAGGCCGATAGACAAACCGACCGACCGCTCGACCGATCGAGCGACCAACCAACCGACCGACTTATAGAGTCGCTTGCACGCGACTAAAAATATGGCGGCTTAAAACATGATTCCACGAAATGGCGTAAAAAAGGGCAAATTTGGCTTGATACATGAGATTTCTCAAACCTTAGACAGGCCAAATTTTAACAGCGACATATCGGCCTTGAATGTTGTATATTTAGTCTAATAAAAATACTTTTTTATATTTTTTGGTCTATCAAAAATTTGCGACGCTTCACTACACATTTACCCGACCACCATTATTTGTTAAATAATATTTACATGTTAAATTCAAGTTTTATGATATCATTTTACTAAATTGTTAGATGAAAGTACAGAATATTAAAAACGCCTTTCGCTTTCCATAATATGTTAAAAAATATTAACCTTATTTTTAGTGCGTGTTGGTAAATGCAAAAGCACATATTATTTGAGTCATATTTCACTCGTAACAACCAATTTTACAAAAATCACCTTTTTTATTAATAATTAAGTTCGTTTTTTGTTGGATATGTTAGTAAATGACAATTATCTAGGTAAAATTTTTGAACGTGAAATTCAATATTTTTTCGCTCGAATAATAAAGAAACACCAATTGCCTGCTTTCCGCAAATTTTTTTTTTTTTTTTGCTAAAACATTTGACCTTGAAAAATAATCATAGTCTGGCAACTCTTTATCTCAGCCCGTGTCATACATAAGTCCCAAACCCGATACAACTTACTCTTTTTGTAGTTATCATTTTTATTATTATTACAAACATAATTTAAGTACATATAATTTGTTTGGAAGTAATATAAAGCTCATTTAACTCTAAAGACATTATGTGACTGAAAAAGGAATTAACGCAGCAATTCAGCAATTTTTTGTATTTTTTGTTTCATTTAATCAAAAAGTATTAATATTTCTCGGTTTTCTTTTCATTCGAACAAAATTTCTATAAATTTGAAGCATTGCCGTTGGATAAATTGTTTAACATTTTTTTTAGATCGGGATTGGTATTAATTTTATTTTTTTTTGACTATCGCTCTTATCTTGGAAGTAATAATATAATTTTTTCCGGCCCTTTGATTTTGCTGGAAATTACCTAAGAGCAAGACATTATGAATACATATGTGGAAATGTACAAAATATTAGGCTTGAGCCCCGAGGTATTTTAGGGGTAAAAAACACCCCTTTATGGGCTAACTTTTATTTTTCCCCAAAAATAAATATTTAAAGAGAGGTTTCGAATGTACCTATTTCAAAGTAATGCATCGTTTGTCATAAAATGATTTCATTTGCCTGTTTTTCCGGATAATTTACATAAGGCTAGGTCTTTAAATGGAGGAAATAACCAAAATCAGTCGGCTTACCATATATGTTCTGGCTTATTATTTTTAATATTTACAGAATCTAGTGAGTTATCCCTTCGTAAGTCATCAGTGCAAGGAGATACGATTATTAACGAGGCAATCTCTAGATCTATTAGCAAGGAAAGGAATGCACGTGAAATACACTTGCAATTAACACACACACACACACACACACATATATATATATATATATATATATATATATATATATGCGCGTGTGTGTGTGTATCAATATGGGAGAATGATACTATTATTATATGATTACGTGCGCATGCGAGCTTAAGTGACTGACTTTATTTTGAAGTCTGCTCAACAATTATTACACTGTTCTTAAATGGGCTATCATTATCACACTAATTATTTATACTATATATGTGTGTGTGTGTGTGTGTGTGTGTGTGTGTGTGTGTGTGTGTGTGTGTGTGTGTGTGTGTGTGTTAGCTTCAAGCCTTTCTGCTAGGTGGTCAAAATTGACAACAATCCACGATGGTGACGACACTAAAGAGATAAATAACGACTAAAGCTGGAACGCTGAACTTTCAGTTTTCTATTTTAACAAATTGCTGCCAAGTAATATTTTTATAGCTTAAGAAATCACTACTGCTAATCTATAGCGAATTAACTTTATAATAATAAATGTGCATTAATTATAATATAATATTTATCCGTATTTTACCAACGGGCAGACATGACAGTTTCCTTAAACAAGCGGTTAGAGAACTGTAAAATGGTGGAAAAATGTTTATTTGAATAGACATTTGGCGAGATAATTTACGGGCGTCGTTCCCGTGAGTCGATCGGTAGATCGGCTGCATTTCAATATGATGGTTCTTGGTTCTATTCTCGGCTTGGGAAAGGTGCTAGTCTAGCAGCACTGATGACTTGTGATACAACGAAACAAAACTGTATGTCGATGGCTATATATATATATATATATATATATATATATATATATATATATGTGTGTGTGTGTGTGTGTGTGAATAAAAGGGAAACACCTAAAAGAGTAAAAACAAAAATAAAATCAACGTTTCGTCCCTATTTCAGGGGATATCATCAGGATTTCTAGGCGAGGATGTACAGGAAGACGGTCATATATCACATGCAAAAGAGGAGATTTCAGTTCTCTTTCTGTTCTGGAGAGAAAAAAATTCATGATGAAAAGAGAATTTATATCTAGTGTGTGTGGAGGGGGTCGGGTTATATACATATATGCATTTTTTTTATCAACCAGGATCTAAATTAATATTTTGTCCATTTATTATTATATTACCTATGATTGGGGCTAAATTATAAAATCCTTTTCTTTGTTTGATGGTGTTAATGTTTGAAATTAAAGCAGATTCAATAAGTCTCCGTTTTGCTCGATCTGGGATGGATTTTTTTGCACGTCCAAAGCCGAAAGAGTGGCCATGTTCGACACAGTAGGAAAAGAGTGCATTTAAGGGGTTGGCATTTCTTATGTCCCTTTTTATGTTCGCTTAATCTGATTTCCAACTTTCGCTGTGTGTCACATATGTATGAATTTTTGCAGACATTACATGGGATGGAGTAAATACCGGTTTTGGATGTGGAGATTTCAGCGGAATGCTTGCTAGTTTTTAAAGTTCGCTTTATAGTTAAGGAAGTGGTTTGTACTGTTTGTAAGCCTAGATTATTAAGAGTATTGCAAATTGTGTCGTTGTTAGTGTGGGTAGGTATAAGAAGATGTCTATTTAGTAGTGGTGTATCTGGTGTGTTCTGCTTTTGTTTGTCTATGTTTGAGTATATTTTGATGGCTTTTTTCTTTGTTTTAGAGATAAGGTAAGTTGGGTATTGTAAAAATTTTAGTGATTCGGTGATATGTGTAATTTCATTTTCGAGATATTGAGGGCTGCAGATGCACGTAAGAAAACACCGATGATCATGCCCGTTTTAATTTTATCACTGTGGTGGGTATAATAATAACACATTTTTGTGTGTAATTTTTCGATGTACTTTAAACATAAGATCGTTTTCAGATCTTATGATAAGTACATCAAGAAAGGGTAGGGAGTTGTTATTTTCGGATTCATATGTGAATTTTATGGAGGGTTCGACTGAGTTGAGTTTATTTTTTAATTTTTGTTTTTACTCTTTAAGGTTTTTCCTTTTCATTCACATACCGTCTAAAGCATCGTTTATATCTTGCTTTATTTTATTCATATATATAAATATATATAAATATATATATATATATATATATATATACATATATATATATATACATATGTATATATATATATATATTCTGGTTTTATATGAGCATTTATATGTCGCTACAATTTCATATGACTTGAGTTTAAGAAGTATCGCCTTAGAAGGTATCTAGTTACTTGTAACTAGCTGGCTGAACCATATTCATAAATGTTTAGCGGCGTTTAAATACTTACGTAAAACAAATAACAGTGTATATTTTACCCGACTTCGGTATAAATCACTCTTGTATAAACCTCGTAAAAGTATCGGATACTCTACCACTGGAAAATATTTAGCTTGAATATATATATATATATATATATATATATATATATATATATATATATATATATATGTATATATATATAATTCCTATTTTTAATGACTGAGTATAATATCGAAAATAACATAGGTCCGTTAAGCCACCATAGTTGTTTAATAAAGTCTTACAGAAATTCAAGATGTTAGCTGTTAACAAGGTTAGTGTGTACGCTATTTATCAATTCAAGTATGAATAAGTGATCCATTCTATTAAGCTGAGTGGCAAGACAGTGTGACATTGTTAATCAGAAAATAGATTTGCTACAGGTACGACAACACTACATTACTTATTTTTATGTGACAACCCACTAAAAAATCAGCGAACTCGCTTTCTTTGTACTAGATGCACCGCACAAGTTGGCGACGGGCGAATGACATACATCTTAAATGTGTGTGGTATCGGTACAACATCAGTAGGCATTGTCCGAAATGCTAAATATAGTCTTAATTGAGATGAAATTTCCGCCCCTTGACAGGAAGGGTAGGGGCAGAAAATCGCTTAAAGAAACGAAAGGATGTGCCAGTCCTTAGAAAGGACTTATTTTAAAATTATCGCAGTCTCCTCCTTTTTTCAGGCCTACTATTCGCTGATTCGTAAAATACAAATTGTAATTTGAGATTCTGTCGATCATCCAAAAATAACGAATTATCTATTGGGTGAAATAAAGGGCCTAAAAGTTACCCAAATTTACAGTTTACGTGTCTTCGTAATTAACTTTTCTATTCATCCAGTATTTCTCACATCTTCTCAGAAACACAAGCATAGGCATAGATACACACACACACCCACACACATATATACATGTATATATATATATATATATATATATATATATATATATATATATATATATACACACACACACACACACAAAGAGAGACAGAATGAGAAAGAAAGAAAAAAATGAGCGAGAAGGAGAAATGTGAGAGACAGATAGAAAGACAGAGATAGTTCGTTGTCGGGTTCGCATCCCACAACCAGCGGATTAAACGCTAATGATGTAAGGAAAATAATAAATTAAAAAAAAATATATATATATATCATAATTGTATATATTGAGTATGTGTATATATTGATATAATGCTATGATCAATCTCTCTCTCTCTCTCTATATATATATATATATAAATATATATATATATATATATGTATATATATATATATATATATATATATATATACATATATATATAAGAGAAAATAGGTGATAACACATGTTTAAACCACTTTGTAAAAGAGTTAAAACTTATTTAATCTGAAAAGGAAACACTTAATAAGTGGATAGTCCTTAATCCGCGACGTTTCGAAGAAATACTTTCCTTCTCATCTGAGGGTAGGAATTAGCAAAATGCGGGATCAGATTTTGCATACAAAAGTGTTTGATGAAACTGCCAGTAAGTCAACGATCTTACTTGATAACAAAAAGTGAAGCAGAGGGAAAAGGGTGAAGAAAAAGGTGATTTCAAGAGAATGGATAGTCTGGTGAAAGGTAATTTATCGAATGACGGTAAAATCCAAAAATATAAATCCAAGAAAGTTAATTAAATTCCATTCGCGCATGTAAACTCCAAGGAAATAACGCAATTAAAAGATGGTCCAAAATAATGCAAAAGGACGAAATCTGTGGAATAATTCACAAATGTGTATATAGAAAAAGGGGAACATATTCCAATAATATTAATAAAAGAAAAATAAGTTATGCGTTTGACACGCATGCCGAGATATATATTGTTCATCTGTGGTCGAGTATGTAAAACTATGTTTCTGCGTTACTTATTTACTATGAATTTCTTTTCATAGCATATATATACACATATCAGGATGTATATTAGTATTTTTGTCATATCTGCATGATATATATATATATATGTACATAAATATATATGTATATTCATATACATATTTACATATTATATTTATATATATATATATTATATTATACATATTTACATATTATATATATATTTATATTATATTATATATATATATATATATATATATATATATATATATATATATATATATATAGTAACAAGTTGCAGATATAACAAAATTATAAATATTAATACTGATGCGTATATATTTATGCTATGAAAATAAATTCATATTATATAAGTAACACTGAAGTACATTTAAATTATATAAACATGTAAAAATTGCATTACATACGTCCCTCTCCTATTCGTATCTCAGTGTGCGCGAAAAGATGGTACAAACAGTTAACCTTTTACTCGTCAAGTAAAAATTACTATTGAAAGCGAATTGAATTTACGTAGATAATTTGTAGTCTTTTATAGAATATATATATATATATATATATATATATATATATATATATATATATATATATATATATAAAGCTGTATACTCTATTGGACAAATTTGATAATTATCTAAGCACATTTTATAGAGTAATCTATGTTTGGTTTTATAGGCTATTTTTATCTGGTCACAAGCAGATTTTCTTCTTTTATCAGACTTTATTCGATTATCGATCTTCGATATTATTCAGAAGTATGCCGTTACACTACCTACGTAAGGACATTCCGAAACACAATAGATACCTTCGTGCGAAATTAAAAAAAATTAGCCCCACTGGTTACCTAATTCATAAGGAATAAATTCGCACACGAACGTCAATTTTTATTAGAGATAATTCATATTATTTATTGCTTCATTTGTTCTGAGACAAAGGTACATCTGGGGAAATTTAACGGAGACATGTTAGAATAACACACTATATTATAACCGTTGCCTGAATTATCATATTCTCCATTAGTACATTTTTCACTAAACACTCGCAACTTTTAAAGGTTTTCTTTTATTAATCAAAATGTTTTAAGTAAATTCCATTATATCGATGTGTAGTTATGCATTTCGATGCATAAAATAGCTCAAATCTTAAGAAATAATGTAAGCGGGGCTCTAATCTCTAATTTTCTTTTTAAAACATTCACACCAAGTATTGTGTACCCAACAAAGTAAAACATTTTTCTCCTTTCCGCCACGTATCTAAAATCAAACCGTTTATAGATGGACAGAGGCTTCTGGGGGGGACTTCCTATCTATGGAACCTATGTTCTTGTTCAAACTCAATGTTAACAAATACTTGTTATAACACGCCACATAAGTAATCAAATAATTTTATCTAAACTATCATCTTGCAAACATTCCCTTTAATGAACTCTTGTTCTCGAGTAGTCTTTCGGCTTGATAATAGTGATATATCATATATACAATTGATATTTAGTCGTAAATTCACTCTTCAATCACGGTCGTCATATTGATCTCAATAAGGTAGGACTATAATGGAAGTGGGAATGTGAAACGTTCCTAAATTATTAACGTTTATTACTACTCATACTTCCAAAATTTGAAATATTCTCTGAAACGATATCGACAAATTAGATAAAATGAAAAAAATATCAAAGACAATTGTTTTACTTAGACCAATGCCAAATTCGAGATTCTAATTTGTAAACTTCATTGTTTCATCGAAGATAAAATAAATTAAATACAATGTATGATAAATATAATTGTCTAAAACAGACCTCAGGTTTTTTTAATGACAAAGTAGACATGAGACGTAATGATATCTGTTTAGAATAAATGTATCCCGGTGGGCAATTTCGCTTGAAAGTTAATTTCCAATGGAAGAAAATAGCTTGTCTGAGATTTTTATATAGGAAAATTATTTAAAATATAGCGTTAAACTTAAATAAACTTAACAATTTTTATATGACCGATTTTCTTGAAATAATTATTTAATAGTTAACCATATAATTAGTTTTTTATAACCTATAAATATGCACACGATAGAAAATGTCAGAGAAGAAAAGTATAGTAGTACATTGTTAAGAGAAAAAAGATAGACACTTGTCTTTTTATACAGTCTCGCAATAATATACAATCATTATCATTTGGAAAGTAAATAATTGTGTCGAAGTGCTCGTTTTGAGTCATTCAGGCGTGCTGTATATACTTAATTAATACTGTGGTAAGTAATAAAACCACATTCCTGAGGTAATAATTACGTAGCGGAGTAGACGAGCCTTTGTTTTTTCCAACGAGACATCGCATATAGATGGCGAAAAAAGTGAAGTGGTTTACTTATCTTATACGGAAATACTTTCTAAATGTCACAACAGTCTCTTTCTTCATATATATATATATAAATATATATATATATATATATATATATATATATATATATATATATATATATACGTGACTTTACTGCGGCACATTCTTAACAATCCAACAAATACTTATCTATAGATGGCACCGTACACCGTGATGTTGTTCAATGTTTGATAACCTTGAATTTACCATGAGTATTTACGATTGGTATATTTTATACAAGGGCATCAACATTTATCAATGATCGAACGCCAGCTGATGATAATGGTTAATATGTGTAATATGGTCAGTGTGACAACAGCGTAATGATCGGTAATGAGGAAAAGTAGGTAGAATTTAATTAAGATTACGGCAAGTGCAATACAATCAAAGAATATATAAATCTGCCTGTCAGAGACTTTTCACTTCAGTGTTTAACTGGGGGTCGTCACGTCCATTAGAAAAAAACATATGCATCAATGTAATTTCCAGTTAACAGTAATAATTGTCATTCTTCATGTGTGTTCTGCTTCGCGGAACAACTTTCTAACCAGAATATAACGATGGCTATCCTATATTATATTACTGCAAATTATTTAGACCTTGTTTTGATATATATATATATATATATATATATATATATATATATATATATATACATAAATAAATGCGATTTTACATATTTTATATATGTATGTATATATACATATATATGCGTCTTTACATATATATGCGTCTTTTCTCATATATATATATATATATATATATATATATATATATATATATATATATATATATATGCGTCTTTACATATTTTGTTGTATTATGCCAGTTTTGCGTAATAATTGAATTGACCTTTTTATTTGTTTAACAAGTTTAATTGAATGAAAAACGACTTAATATACCAATACATTTTCTTTTATTATCTCGACATTGCTTGCATTTATCTTGACTTTTCCTCACACTAGAATTAAGCAAAAAATATGTTCTAATAGCTTGCAAATTATGATTTCGAAGTCATTTTTTAATTAGAATTTCCCGGCCAGTTAGCAATACGATATTGATATTACCGAAGGTAAGTTGAATCGGCTTTTTTCGAATAAGTATAATTTTATAGAATACAAATTCATTAGGCATTTCCACTGGCATGTATATTACGCCAGGAAAAATGACGACAGTTTTTGTTCAGTTCTTGTAGAGTGATGTCGATATATTCATTTCATAAATCACGTCGTATTCATCGTCCTTAAAGTTCTAAAGAGGCGGAAACAGTCACGATCAATTGCACACAATCGTTTGTACATAGTAGCGATATAAATATATTATAGCTGTTAATAATTATTTTTTATTATCTCACTATTCCATCGACGAAATTTATATTCTTGTGTATGTGTTACAATTTTTTTTTGTTGAGAGTGCTCCGTCAAGCTCAAAGTCCTTGTATATATAAATAATATAAATATCAGTATAAATATTCTCGACAAACCACGACACTAACAAATTATATTTTTTTCACTGTAGAGATATTTTGATTCCAGCAACTCTCCTATGCAAATACCTTCTGCTTCTTAAAGAGCTAAACTTTAGAATTCCCTCCAGTGTCTCCGCTTTCTTCCCTGATTGTACTGACAAGCATATTTTAAAGTCAAATATTACCAGACATATTTCCGCTTTACGTCCCTTATAGTTTCCCTGATAATTTGTCCTAAATAGTATACATTGCAGGTGCTCTTTTCGGGTTGAAAACGCACTAAAAATTAAAAAAAGTAAATAAAAAGATAGATAGAAATAGAAATATAAAATCAAGGGCTCACATTTGCTATGGTATATGCGAGGAAAACACATTCGAGAGATTAAATGTCCTAATTAGATAGGAAGAGATGAGTAATATCCTGCGTTAATGAGAAATTGCATATAATTATAACAATTCTAAACTCAAAAGAAATATATATAATACTTGATCATGTATATTAAAAGACTGCAACATATAGTTTACAGAAACAAACGTTGTGTAACTTATTTTGAGTAAAATTATATTATCGAAATTAGCTTATGGGATCGTAGTCTTTTTTATTTTCAAATTCCTGCCATTTGCTTTTTTTATTAAGTAACGTGACTAAATAAACAACGTATGTCCCAGGTGTATTTCGAATGATGTGTATCAAAAGAATAAAGTCAACCGATGTATATTTAATAACCTTCACACCTGTGTTTGCAAGTAATTCAAGCGTCGATACTGCGAAAATAAATTTCATATTTATATACAAGTCTGTTTTTTTAGATACGCGTTTAGCTTGAACGAGTTTTATTTCCTCCTCATATTTCTGTCGATTATGAGTGTGTATTTCTTGTCATATATTCATTCTATTTTATATGTGCCTTTTCAGGGGTGATACTCTGTAACTACATTAATCCCTAGTACTTATATTCTTTCAATTATTTTCTTGTATATTTTTGAAATCACGTATATTAAGAAATGACTTTGATATAAACTTGTCATATTTATATATGGTAATTTCAAATATAATAAATAGACACTATTAAAAGTACATGCTCATTTTCGTCGCTCTAGCATTTTAAAACATATCTGTATGAGACAACTACATATATATATGTATATATATGTATATATATATATACATGTACGTGTTTGATTATCTAGAAATGTATTTCTATCTATCTATGTATCTAAGTATGTGTGTATGTATGTATGTATCTCTCTCTTTCTCTCTCTCTCTCTCTCTCTCTCTCTATATATATATATATATATATATATATATATATATTTCTACTATTCTACCAAAAGAACGTTGTCTATCGGCGTGTCTCTGTATATTAGAATTTGTTTACTATGACCTCATAAACGGCTGGGCAATCAAATAATACATGAACATGATAACCATTTATGTACCTGCTAGTGTTCTTAGATAGGTTTTCTATCGGAAAGACTTCGAAAAGTATCGATAATCGATAATCGAAAATCGAAACAATCCGATGAAAGAAGGGACTGACGATTTTGCCTAAAGTAAACACATAAGCAGCGTTACATCAAAAGCGCGTTTAAGTAATTTTATCAAAACACAAACTGGAAATCCCCGACGTATAAAATCAAAAGTATGTTAATTGCTATGACGGGGGGGGGGTGCATTCGAAAGGATTTTTTTTCTATTTATAGTACAATTACACCATAATATTTGATATATTTTAAAAACATGTTTTGGAACGATTATAACCGCACAAACAGTAATGACAGACAATTAAAAATCAAGAGCGGTTTATTTGATATAACAAGGGCGCATTTGAAACGTATGTTTCTGTTTAGAGCATGATACTTGAGTTTTGCATTTAAAATTTTAATTCAAGCAATTATATATTAAAATGATTTTATAAAATCAACAGTAGGTTCTCTATAATGCAATGCAATGCAGACTAAAATTTATTGATGATTAATCACTGCGGGAGGCATGTTGCGTTCCCCCCGGGGCATCGCGATGTGTACCCATCTATAGAAGTCGTCTGAATTTTATTTATTTTCATTGATCACAATTTTTTTTCTCAAGACAATAAAACAAAATATAATATCAAAATCCTCTTTTAAATTGACTCTTACATTTCAAGTGCACCCGGATGACGGATAGTCTGGTATGTTATATTATTTCATAATATATTGTAATACACGTGTAGATACAGGAAATTAGTTTTTATTTATCAGACGCAAATTTGCCAAAAGTAATACTTATTGACAATTGGTTCTGTTATACGAATATTATATCAGAAATGCAATTGGAAAATATGTCACCATGACTCGCAATAGCGCAATCTACCGGTAGAATTTTCACAAACTTTAACACACTTGTATTTCAACAACAAAATATCATCGGATTTTGTCTGCTTTTTTCATCAGCGGATATGGAGTTCCAAATAAACACGCTTAATAGTGTAAACTCGAACACACTTGTTGAGTAGATTACAAGGGCATTTCGAAAAATTATTTTTTTCATAAAATTTTAATGTAATTTAAGAGTTCATATCATTTGCAATTTGCAAATTCGGCGCAGGTGTTCCTTACATGTTGTCAAACCAATTTTCATGATTTCAGGTTCAATTGTCCAGTCTAAAGTCTAATTGTCACAGTTGGTTAATTTCAAAAGTGTAATCTGAACGCTCGGACACTTGGGGATGAGGATATCCAGATTTAAACTTTTTTAAAAAATGCCACAAAAACTTATGGAATGCTTCCGACTGCTTTTGGCTAAACTTGCATAAATCAGGCGTCATTTTTAGAGTGGCATGAGAAATTAAGTTGATTAACCAAATTAAGAATTTCAAGGATAAGTCTTTGTCTATAGTGACAATAAACTTATAGTTTGATGTCAGTATAGAAAAAGTAGACACAATACTATACGAGGCAAATATGTGGAAAATTGGCACAAAATTTGTCCCAAGGTGCTTAGAGAAGATCAGACTTTTTGACCAAAATGTGTATCAAGACAATTGATTACCTTCCCTATAGTCCAGACCTTGCTCCCTGTTATTGTTGGTTATTCACTGTGGCCAAGGAAAACCGAAGCGCTTGTCTTTATGAGACAATTGAGGAGATGCAAGTGACTGTGACGAGGGTAATTATCACGCCCACAGTAATAGACTTACATGGGGCCTTCAAGAAGTTGTTGGGACGTCACAACAAGTGCATTGCAGCCGGAAGAGATGATTTTAAGAAGACTTGAGTTACCTGTCAATAAAGTGTCTATAGGGCAATGTATGTAAACTTTTATAGATACCTAATACATCTACACACACACACACAAATATATATATATATATATATATATTATTTTTACAAATTTCTCATCAGATAATCACCCGCTAACTCAGATAATGTAGAGATATTTTTAAAGATTTTGTCCAACCCTTTAAGTACAATTGTTTAAACCGCTTTTTTAGTTAGTTCACCGGGTATATATGCCAGGTAGTTTTTGAAATTATTTCTCATGAGTTCAGTTGCTCCTATAGTGACTGGAATGATAGAGATATTCTTTAGATTGCATTTTTTCATGCCATATATAATACCTTGTTATTTCGTTATCTTTTTTCGATTTCGGCTCTGTTTAACCTAGTATTATTGCGTACAGTAACATTTACTATGTTTGCTTCTTTCTTTTTCTCCTGTCTCACTATGTCAAGTTTTATTGCTCCGTTTTCTAGGTACGTAGCTGTAGGAATTTTATAGTGATAGTTGATGGTATATGACTTTTTTTTTTTACTGTTCTTTATCGTATATGTTCCCAAGATTTTCCGTTACATTCGATATTGAACTATTTACAGATCGCCCAATGGGGATATTTACATACTATTTTGTCGGGTTGTATAGCAGCAATCTTCCAGCAACACCTTACAATTGGAATGTCAGTATAGTAGTTGACTACCATTTTCCGCGATTTAGTGTCCAGCCCGTTTATGTCCGTTTGTTGCCAGTGGACAATTTCAAAGCTGTATGTTAAAAAATACAAGGCTTGTTTATTTTAAGCGCTGATCTTGTTTTTGTTTGTAAGTTTGTTTTACAGGTTTTCTTTACATAACGTATACATTCTCTTCCAGTTTTTTTTTTCTCTCATCTTGATGTGTTTTACTGAAGCGTTCTCTTCTATGTCAAGGTAGCTGCATTTTTTTCTGCTCTTTTACGACCTTGATGCCAGTATACTAATTAGGATGTATGCTTTCCGTATGGTCGTGCTTCACAGTTTTGATTGAGCACTTGGCACATTAGTCAAAACAAAACATCAGTTTCATAACCCTTGAACAGTTATGTACGACCTTCAAGGATCAACAAGTCAGCGTGTGACTTGGCATACAGCTTGACGCCGTTCATGAAGAGTAGTTGGTTGACCCAGATTTAGGTCTTCTTGACGGCCTTGGCTCACGTTTTAAACATTCCGCTTGTTTGTGAATAAGTTTCTTAAGGGATCTATCGCCAGGCAGAAGAGTAAAGAATATAACCTATTTCTTTGGAAGATTTTTCTCCTAATTTTGATGATTGGGATTTTACATTTCAGTTAGTGTGGTTTAATACCTTGATAGTCTGCCATATTTCATAAGTACAGTCATAGTCCCTTATTATTGAATAGAGTTAATACAAATCAGGGCATCGCAGTAACTAAATATGGGGGGGTGAAACTATTATATGCATTTTTGTAATCAATCCTCGGCATACTTAGTTATTTTGTCTTTTCTAACAATCCTCAAGGATAATCTTATAGAATAATAACGGGTCTTTGGTGTCCAATCACTTTCTCCGTCACCTTGCCCGTCCTTTTTCCAAGTATGCTCCAGAAGAGAGATGTTGATAGATGATGTCTTAACACAAGAGAGTGAAGAGCGTGTAGATTATAGTTAGACAAAAGATTGATCTGTAACTACCTGGACGATATTTTTCATTCGTATCCGATTTGTATAACATTTTGTATGACGTTTTAGAAGGTATACTGGCGTTGCTCCGTCACCTCAATGACCTTTTAAAACAAGTGCAATAATGACCATGCAATTCTGTTAATTGTTTAAACAAGAGATTGTGTAGGTTGTCATTTCTAAGGAAATTGTAAGCTTCGGACCCATTTTTTTGCCAGCTGTTATATCAGCGTCTGCCATTTTTGTTTTAATTTCATTGGTTTATAACAGCTTGTATCCAATTAGTCTCTTCATTGTATGTTACCTCATTTAGGAACAGAAATGCCCTAATAATCCTCTAGCTCCTGCATTTTGAGCGGCTTATATTCCGCTATTGTGTCCCTTAATAAGCTACGGTAGAATATGCGAGAACTTTGCTTAAATATTTTATCATCAGTCTTCCCTCTATTCTTGCTTTAGTTTTTCTTTATAGTTAGGTACGTGTATATCTGTATGTTAATGCAGTAGTCGCAGGAATTCAAATTCTTAAAAATTATCGTAAGTTTGCAACAACAGCTGCCACATACAAATTAAATTCAGCTAGGTTAATAGCCACTAACTTATATAGCTTTACAATAACTTTGCAAACACGTTCAATCATAAAAACATACTACTACATTACCTCATAGGAGCAACACTATAACAATCGAAACATCGTTTGAATAAAGGGTATCTACTTTTCCCTCGAAATATATAAACCTATCACCGCCACCTGTCGACTTCGGGAGGAAGTCTACACATTCCGCATATTCTACGCTTACACCGACCGTAATTCGCATATACGTACACAGACATACCATTATTATTCCCATAGTAGAATAACAAATAATGAATCTCCCTCGGGAAAGTCTGCTACGTTTGATTAGTTGCCAGCGAATTCTCTCATTCCCAAATGTGATTATAAATGAACACTTCAGAATTTTACAATATGCTGCCACTATGACAAATAATTATTCGCACGGCGTAAAGTTAATTTAATAGACATTGAATTTTCAGATATAGCAATGAGGAATTAATTGTACACGACTTTTCCATAACTAATGGATGTGTAGCTTTTTCTGCTAAACTTAAACATTCAAAAACATGCATTTACAACTAGATACAATACGTACATTATATATTTTTCTTTCTTACGAGTAGTGGTTGTACCGATATTATATCAGTCGCGGTTTAAGATTAATGTTCGCTTATTTGTTCCCATTACACATCTGATTTTACTCATTAACTGATTTTTTAGGAGAACATTTTCCGTTCTCATTCTGATCACCTAGAGGCGGAGGACAATGTTTTCGCAAAACGTATAAGCCGCACTTTTATTAATAATGGTAACTTACGTTTATTTTATTTATAGACTTTGGACTTATGCATTTAATAAAATGCACTAAGATAATCTTGTGATGTTTCAAATCCCATTAACAACATGAGAAGGGGATACTGTTTTGCTATAATTCCAGGCATTTACCCAACAAATTAATAGCAGAGGCTGTCAAAACATTACATACTGGTAAGATTAAAATAATCCTAATGTTTCATACAAACTGGCAACTTATTTTTAACAATTCAGCATGTTATCATACAAGCATAAGTAAAAATATATATATATAGAAAATATCTAATAACACTCGACATTCGCACAAACATATGAAGTTAAATCAATTCCTAAGCATGATGCAATTCTACTAGAAAACATATATAGTATCTTTGAAGTTTCATAATCGCTGAAAATTACTAAAATTAAATACTGGAATACTTTAGATCAAAAGGTCCGAGAATCACTGGCATTTTAGAAAGCGTTGATAAGTCATTCCTTCTGCACACGTAACTACCATACCATGTAAACAAACATATATTGAACTTTCTTTGCTCGAACACTCTCAAAATGTACACACTACACTGATTTGGAAATGCACATATGCACAAAATATCGATATACTCTTAATCCATCGAAACACGACTCTAAATTAAAAAAAATATATTTCTTTTCGGAGTAGCAATATTTAATTTTCTATATTTTCAATATTTTCTATTTTTGAGCTACTTTCAAGGCTTTAATGATACATTATTTTTTCCTTTTTGCACTTTTTATTCTTGCTTAAGATTTGATTTAATTATATATTCTTGATCGATTTCCTAGGCATTAATGCTGTGACTAATCATGTCGATAATTCCTTTTTAGAACTGAATAAACGCTTTCAAATAAGTGAAATCAAAAATATACATTATGCAGGAAGGTTTCAATGTAATCGTTTTTTGGCTCCAGAAATAATCATTTGTTATATATTTGTTTTTTTGTGTCACTTTTATTTCTGTGGAGTGTTTTATTATTTAGAAGTTGCGCTAGAGCGAGGTTCAGAACAAAATGCGTGCAGTATGTAGACAAGATAAACGATGACCGACTTGGCAAATACTGTCCTCGGTAGGAGGCAGTTATCTACCACCAATTTTGCTTTAGCTAATGAGTAAATACACACATTTCTGTGTTAATTTATTATTTTTCTAATGGACAAGTTTTTCGTAATTGTTAAAAGTTATGTTGATTAACCTGCAGGTTCTAAAAACCAAAGATAATGGCGTCCACTAACTGCCATTTGAAAAAAAATACCCGCCAGTTGAAGCCAAGTTATTTCATTTGGGCCACGACCGCCAGTGTCGACGTTTTCTCAGGGACGGCAGTGACAAGCACCAAAAACCCTTGATTAATCTGTTTTCGAGGGAAGATACTTTAACGATTCTGTTCTGCATCCGTGTCATACGTTGCACCGGGTAACGCTTGCTAGTTGTACGTCTATGCTTAATTAATAATTTTATAAGCGGTTAATAAATATTTTGAAACAATATTTGTAATCGTCATACGTGTAAAAATGAGTAACATTTAATGATATTTCATTTCATGAAATGTTTGAGAATGGGGTGAAACCCTCTGGGAAATTAACATATATAGGATTATACTAAACTTAAAAAATATATATTGCATCAGTTAGTAAATATTTCCAATATTTTGTTTTTCTAAGTATTTAAATAATTTTAATAGAGTTAAAGCTGTGCACACAAATATTGAAACACATCAGCTGTTTATTCCCTTTGATCCTTTAATATTAAGGATTCATTAAGCAAAGTTGCTTAATTAAAAAATCATATTACAGACCCAACCAGTTTACATATTTAGTACAAATATTTTCTCAGAATAACAATTCACGTAATAAAAATTGCTGAAATTAGATTCAATGTCAGTATACCTTTGTGTTTATATTCGCTAAATATAATAAAACTGGTGCAAAATTTAGTTTTCAGGAAACTGATTTTACCTGTGTTAGGAAATGTACTCATTCAGTATGCATATGCATGTACATATTTATATTTATCTGTCTTCTCCTCCAACCTCTCATTATCTGTTTGTGACTGCCTCTCTGTCTTTCTGTCTATCTCGCTCTCTATCTTTGTCTCTGTCTGTCTGGTTGTCTATCTGTCTGCCTACGGTCTCTGTCTGTCTGTCTGTCTGTCTATCTGTCTGCCTCTCTCTCTCTCTCTCTCTCTCTCTCTCTCTATATATATATATATATATATATATATATATATATATATATATATATATATATATATATACATACTTTTCTCGTATTCCTGTTTGTAAGTTTTTTAATATATACGCCATGCATTACGTCATAAAAGATGATATATATATATATATATATATATATATATATATATATATATATATATATATATATATATGACGTCCTGTTACGAGATTTACGCCATATATATACCGCTAGAATATATATATATATATATATATATATATATACATATATACGTATATATATATACATATATACACATATATATATATATATATACATATATATATATACATATATATATATATATATATATATATATATATATATATATCCTATATTAAAATCTGGTAATATGCAAACACTTAATTGTTAATAACAAACGGCTTAATATAGGTTTCAATTAATAATAGTGAAGTAACTTTGTAATTTAAGTTTTAGAATGTGCAACTGAATGATTACTAAAAACTTCGTACAGCCAATATATATATATATATATACATGTATATATATACATATATACATATATACATATATATATATATATTTATATATATATATATACATATACATATACATATATATATATATATATATATATATATATATATATATATATATATATATATATTAGTGTTTGGACGATTAATTGGAATCGCTATTCGGAAAAATCAGAACATTTAGAGGTACCGAGATCATCATGGGAAAATTTTGTGCATATTTACCGATAACAAAACGATTCATTTAATTGTCTTTTTTATTTGAATCCACCTTTTCCGGTTATAATTATAAAATAAGAAATATTTATTGGTTTTTTAACGACTAGTAAAACTAAAATCTATAGATGATTCCTACGAGTGTAATTCTTTCGTTTAGGATGATATCTGCACATCTAGCATTTGTATTTACGGTAATCGGGAAAAATGTCCATTCCTTATTTAAATATTTTGAGATTCATAAATGAGTCTTACAATTTAAATGCTTTAAATTTTATTCTTGTTATTCTATACTTTTAAGTTTCTTAATTACCCCTGAAAAATACTAGTCAATGATACTTTATGAAATAGGAAAATTCTAGGTTACGTTTATGTTTCAGCTGTTAGAGAATAAATATTATGTAAATTTATATGTTTGATTATTTTTCGCTTATGCGCGCATATGTGTGTATTAATTATATTTCTATTTAATAAACATGATTGTGTTCATAGGTTGCTTCTTAGATTATATTTTTGAAAATATGGATTAAAATTGTATATTAAATTGGTTTATATTAAATTTGATATTTAGTTATCGAATATTTATGGGATGATAAATAAGATTATTGCAAAAAAAATGCAGTTATCTTTCGTCGTTCCCCTACTTTAATAATAATAATAATAATAATAATAATAATAATAATAATAATAATAATAATAATAATAATAATAATAATAAAAATATACACGAAATTTACAATATTTTACTCGAGGAAAATTGAAAAGATTATATATTTTTATTTGTCTGCTTGCACAGGCATCATAAAATTTCTCATGTTGACTTAAAAATTCAAGAAGTTCGTTAATATTTACAGTTCCGGTGACAACACACGCACATGTAAGCATTGCATCAATCGATTTTTTTAATGTCTTTTAGAAAAAAGAAGTATATCCCTACACGGTCACACAATCACAATTTATCACACACGTATATATTCGTACAGAGAGTCTGAATTAATTGGATTGGATTACTGCACAGTATAATTACATTACACTAAATGAATTTACCCGTTTTCTAATCAAATCATTTGATTGCCTACTCGTGGCGGGGCTCAGAACGGTTCACCAGGATGAAGCTTCACATGCCTCCTTGGAGTTACTTATTCCAGAGGACATTGTAAGCCTACATTGCAGAATACACACCCTACAATAGATATTATCAGAGTATTTTTTGTACTAACATGAATTAATGTGTAATATACAAAATTCAAGTAGTATAATCCATTTGTGCTTGAAAAAGAAACATTCATTTCGAATTCTTGCCTGTCTGACTAATGAATTTTATACAACGAATTGTTCTTCGGCAGAGGTTAAACTTTTCAAATGCACTACGATTTTAGACTGTATAATGTGTTCAGTTTGGTTCAAATCGGACTGTTTCTTCTTTAATCAGATATATTTGATTATCAATTGTAGATACTTATCAGTGGCAGTCCGATACAAAACATATATTAGTACACTCTCCGAAATATGGGATACATTTTTATGAAATGTCAAAAAATCGACACATTCGTTTCGGATTCCATAGAGAACAATCTCACTCACTGAGAAAATTTATTTTATACATAACTAGAGATAGAAATAATGGGGTTTTAAGGATGAACAAATCTAAACATATTTTTGGAAGTGCACCATTACATTTTTTCGAAGATCGCTAATTTGATTTTAGTGAGTTCAAAAGTTAAAAAAATACGACTTTGATACCTTCGGCTTCAATTCAAAGCAAACGATTTAGCACGGCGGCATCATTCGTTGCCATCTGAACTAACAATAGTCGGATATATAAACTGGAAAAAAATAACCGATTTATCGTATAAATATATATTTGCGCATCAGAAGTATAAGAATTCATGTCGACCAAGCGTCAATTTTGACCTTTTGTTAAGTATTTACCGACCAACAATCAAATCAAATTGTTCCAGAGTTCCGAACCCTTATATATTAAGTATGAAGTCAGTAGCCAAAACTGACTGAGTATTTTGCTTATAATCATTCAACACAGAGAGAGGTAAAGTCACTTCGTAAAGTACGATTAAATATGATATTTTAAACATACATATTTCGTATTTATTGTTAAAATCAATTTTCTATTGATTAATATATTAAACCTGCGGTCCAGCTTTGCCCAGTCGTAATATACGCTAAATTATTATAGCTTTTTGTTGTTGTTGTTTGTTTGTTGTAATTTATAAGCGATGAAAATAAACAGTAAATTCATCTAGGGCTAAGGCACCAGATAGTGAAAACATGGTCTGAAGTTCGATCCCTAGAAACAGTTGAGCTACGCTGATGAGAGTTAATTAACTCGAAACACGCGTGTACGTAGAGTACTGTTTTAAAAATAATAAAAATAAATTTTTAAAAATCTTAATTATATATATATATATATATATATATATATAATTTATGCATATGTTGTATATATTATGATAAAGTTATAGATTATTTTACTGCATTCATACATAATTGAAATAATAAGTTAGAAGTACAATTAATTAATGTAGAAATTTACTTATATAAAAATATTAAGAGGAATGTGTGACACAGACGGGCAGTATATACCAAGAGCATATAGATTTACTATTAAATAGCTTTGGAAACACATTATTATAAGGAAGTCAGTGAATCCGTAACTCGACGTATCGCAACTATAACAAGCATTATCTTTACTTCGATTTCATTAGAAAATGTATAAAACCAACGTGTCAATTGTGTGTATTATTATTATTAAATAAAACATTTTAATTCTATTATGTACCCATATAGAATTAAATCGACTTGATATTTGCAATTTGTCTGTGGTGAATGTTATTTAATGTATATATATATATATATATATATATATATATATGTATATATATATACATATATATATATATATATATATATATATATGAAAGTATAAAAACGTCATTTATTCTTACAATAATCACAGCCACATTCGAACTGCTTTTTTAGAATTGAGGAAAAAGGTTTTATAAATATTTAGATAGTAAAGAGAGATGCCTATAATTTCGGCTGTTAATTATAATTATTAATGAATATCGCACAACTAAAGTATAAAGTGTAAGGAGTCTAATGAAATACAACTTAAAAGTAATACATTTTAGCAAGTATTCCCACGTTTTAGAACCATCTCTTATTGTATCTGACGACTCTAGGAGTAAATAATGTAGTGGAATTTTCAAGGTAACTGAAAGTTGGCCCAAGATAAACTTATCTCAAAATAGAACAATGATTTAATTTTTCAGACATAAGTCTATCACAGAAATAACATATCTATTTTCCTCATTTTATGTGCGTAACAAATACATATGACATTAAAAATTCGTTAACTGAGAATATTAAATGAGTATATTTAAAGTTACACTGTAACACAAATCATGATGTTTTTAAATAAAGACAGACGTTTGTTTAGTATTTGTTTTCCTATTGAAAGTTTTAACACAACGTAAGCTTGATAAAAATGGAATATGTTATCTTCATTTGTAAAAAAGTCTACGAAGGTAAAAGAAAAAAGCAAATGGTATATTAAAGAACTAGATGTACTTACATTTAAAGAGGTCAGAGGAATAACTCGTCAGAAATGATGTTGTAATTACTGATAACAACTGCAAATGTTGCTAATATGCATTTTGGATTTTCGTTTTGATATAAAATTATATACGTTGCGACTATATTTTTTAAAATCATGATTTATAAAAAGGCTGTTATCCTTATCGCCGGGTTGCATTAATTTTTTGTAAGTGATTATCAGAGTTTGTATCGAGTAAAAACTAGGGTTTATCTGATAACGACTATTATCGTCGGATCTCAGCGTCCGTATTAATTTATTTGTTATTCTATCGTTGGTGTATCAACTGGACATCTGGACTTAAAGGAAGTTGTCATAAGGAAAAACCATAAAACCAACTTTTTTTCTGTTTTTCTTTTATTTCTATATGTCTTCTTGCAGGAAGTGGTGGCCCATTACATTTGAATATTAAGCGTTTCACCCTCGATTTAATCAACACTAGATAGGACTATCACCTACACACATGCACTTATATGAAATATTATACTTATAAAGCCGGGGGAGACATTAAGAAACGAAAAACGCCATACTTCTATAAAAATTATTATTCATAAGTTGATATTATGCAAGTTAATATATTTAGTGTTACACGTGTTTCCATCGAGCATATTTTTTTTATATCCACGACTATAAAAGAGGGTAAAGTTCACCTGGAGAATCGAAAACTTGACATGCGACATTAACTTTCCACACATGTTTAAACAGGCGGCCCAACAGAAGGTATTTATTGCTTTCGCAGGTGATCGAAATTATGAAGGTAAACCATGCGCGTCTCTGACTTAACTATTTATACGGAGGTTGCCGTACAATTCAGAGAAGGCATGAACTCGCCGGATATTATTCCAAGAAAAGAACAATTTTCTTTTTGTGTCATTTTAAAGAAAAAAAATAGTAATTTTAAAATAAATATAACGCGTTGTTTTACCCATTATTTTAAGTGAGATCGCTCCTAAATAGAAAAAAAAAGAACTTGCGAAACCAGTGAAAAATATTTATAGTAATCGAGAAAAATATAAAATGAGCTTTTTACTTGATGGGCATATACTCTGCCTTCTCGTTTTCGGTTTGAATTATTCAAAACGTGCTATTCTCACCTTTAATTATGAACTTCAAATATGAATACACATACAACGTACATGCACACACATACACAGAGTCAGATACGCGCGCACAAACACACACAAACACACACGCACACACACAGACACACACACACACACACACACACACATATATATATATATATATATATATATATATATATATATATATATATATAGTTATATATTAGTGATGTGACGATTCCAAGATTTTCACGGATGCCGATACATATACCGTTTCCGTACTAAATTTCCGATTCCGATACACTTACCGATTCCCATTCCGATTCTTTATAAACCTCTTAATATTAAAATAAAATAAAAAAAATTATTGCACCCCGATTACCGTTAAAACGCATGCAGATATTTTCCTAAACAAAAAAAAAAAAAAACACTTGTAAGAATCATCTATCGATGTTAGTTTTACTAGTAGTTAAACACCAATAATTATTTATTATATTATAATTATGACCGGCTGAGAAAACATATTCAAATTAAGAAATACAATTAAAATTTTTGAATTTCAAAGATTTCCATTTTGTCTTGTTTGTAACTTTGGTTTATTTCATCTTGGATTACTTCTTTCCAGACGTTTCGTATATATATATATATATATATATATATATATATATATATATATATATATATATATATACATATATATATATGTGTGTGTATGTGTGTGTGTGTGTGTTTGTATACATATATGTATATATGTGTATATATATATACATATATATATATATATATATATATATATATATATATATATATATATATATATATATATATATATACATGTTAGTGTGCGTGTGTGTGTATATGTGCGTGGAATCGACGTTACTGGATCGAAAGATATTGCCGGGCGAGAGGGTTAGTCACATATTAAAGAGACAATGCATATCCTAATTTGTTACGAAAATGGACCACATGTTGTATTTAGTGTAGCGTCAATATTAGTCTATGGAAATCAAATAGCGAAGTTACTGACATAAGTTATAAGGGAGATAACTCTTATAGATTTATTAAACAAGCTGTTAACGATTTTTGGTCAGTTGTTAAGTTAACTTACATAAAAATTGAATAAAAAATTAATTAAATTAACTTCAAATAATATTCTAAATACAAAAATTAAAACGCTTTATTGCAACAAGCAATTAATAACATCTACCTAATTATAATTTGTTATATTATGCATTAAAAGGAGTTTACTCATTTTATTTACTTCGTTTTTAATAAATGGTATATATATTTTTTTTAATAAATAGTATATTCAGGGATCATATTTAAAAATGTATAAAAACCTATGTTTAGTGTGATTTTTTTTTTTTTGTTAAACTGTACCTTTATATATATTACTAAAATTGGGGACAAACAAGCATACAAAATATGACTTTACTAGAAATGGAGAGGTATGTATTGATTTTAAAATATAATCATCCACTGACACGTGTTTCGTCGTCTACAACTCACGAGAGTGGCTGAATCTTGCGAAATTCGAAATCGGGACCCCGTGATAAGAAGCCTATCTCCCTCCACTGAGCTGCCTCACGCGACTACTAATGTATCGCATTTTTACGTAAATGTTGTTTATTTGCTTTTGTTAGCGATACTTTTTGAATGAATTCAATCAAAATACGCGATACATTAGTAGTCGTGCGTGGAAGCTCATGCGAAGAGGTTTAGGCTTCTTATCACCGAGGTCCCGATTTCGGATCTCGCTAGATACAGCAACTCTCATGAATGAATGAATGCATATATATATATATATATATATATATATATATATATATATATATATATATTTATATATATATATATATATATATATATATTCCTGTATGTTTATTTTTTTTTATCCACAACTTAATAAATATGTATGAAACTTCATATAAGGCACAATAACATAACACGCCGATTTTCGCTAAATTACCGCAGTTAAGGAAAGCAGACTGGCCAGTACTGCGCCAAGACAGACATTTACAGGTTGATATCTGTGGGCGTGTTTTATTAACAGGTAGGGAAATACCACAATCTTCGTAAAGGCATGTATCTAAGAGAACGAGAAATGGTCATGTAAAAACTCCAGGTCTACTGTATGCTTTGTCTTGTAGCGTCCATTGCACTGACGAAGATTAGCAATTGTACCAAAAATTGTAGCTTGGTCAACATAAATCTTTCACAACGATAAGCAAACCCTGTGTGCATTTCCGAACAACTACGCTGTTATGACGTAAACGTATACGTCGAAATCATCGATGGGGATATATATATATATATATATATATATATATATATATATATATATATATATATATATATATATATATATATATATATATATATATATATATATACAGGGTGACTCCCCCCACAAAAAAAAACAAAAAAACAAAACAAAAGCTAAATGGAGGCCATCTAGAGCATATACTGTAGAACAGAGAGAAAAAGACCAAAGATCCTTGTTTTTTAATGTGATGTTTTCAATATAATAAACTAGTTATGACCAAATTTTCATTTCGTTCGGACAATACACTAAGAAACGGGGCCTAATTAGAGTTGTGGCCCGTTTTTTGGGTCACCCTGTATATATATATATATATATATATATATATATATATATATATATATATATATATATATATATATATATATATATATAATTATTTACTATAATAACTATTAAACATTTACAGACACAAGTGTTTCATCCTTCAGTGCAGGGTGTCACGAAAAGTTCGAATCCGGCAACGGAGCCATCTCTGACTCAATTAAGAAGGAACAAATCCGCACTGCCCCCGTCAACCGCGAGAAATACCATTGAAATTTAAACATTTATCCATTTAAACTAGCTTGGTTGCCCGGCGGTGGCCGGGTGTTCTTATGTAGGTGTTGAGCAAAAAAAAAAAAGGTTATAGTAGGTAGGCAGGCTCGAACCTGCGACAGGGAGACGGAAGATACAGTGTAGGCGTGTGTACGGGTGTAGGTTGAGCAAAAAAAAAAAAGAAGGAAAATTGCAAGCTTAAAAAAGTATTTGTAGGCGAGCAGGCTCGAACCCGTACCGCGAAGAAGGAAATGAAAGTAGAAAAATCAAAACGTGACGCGTTCGCTGTTGCGCCCATAGCCAAACTGGAAGTGACGTAGGTTTCAGTTAAGGTTAGACAATCGAAAAGAGGAAATGACTTTTGAAGATACCGGCGAAAAATTCAACCCATCTCTGTAGAAAACTGGTCAGTTGAGGGTGAAAGAATTCATGTTTTTAGCCAATTTTTCTAGATTTGTCATCCGAAGGATTAAGCTTAAAAACGATACCGACCTCTTGAAGATTGGTTCCTCTGTCGAAAGTTTTTGCGAGATATACAAACATACATCAATACATTAAAACAGACAGGTGAGATTTTTATTATAAACTTACCTGAGTGTCCGGCATTGCCCGAGTGTTTGGAGGTGTGCCTTAAGCAAAATAAATAAATAAATAAATAAATAATAATAAAAAAATGGTAGTATGCAGGAAGGCTAGAACCCGTACCAGGAAGGAGGAAAAAGACGTGAAAAAGATATGACATCTTTGCTTTTGCGCTCATCACCAAACCGTAATTTGCATGGGTTTAAATTAAATCTAGTCAAGCGAAATGATGGGATGAATTTCGAAAATATCGTCGAAAAAAGCGACAAACAGCTATGCATACATACATTTAAACAGACAGGTAAGATTTATGTTATAGGTATCTTAATGTCTATCAAAGTGATCAAATAATGATAATATCATGATCTGTGCATGCGAACTAATGTGCCCGACTTTATTTCAACTGTAAAATGCTCAATGATAAGAAACAATTTTCTTAAATGGACTGCCATAATTATTTACTATAATAATTATTAAGTACCTGCATACACTTAAACAGTAAGATAACCCACAGTGTTTTATCTCTTCGGCAATCCTCACTGCAGTGTGGCACAATTACAGTCGGTCGAGAGATTTGAACCCGACAACGAAGCCGTTCGTAAATAAGAGCATGTTAGAAAAATTGAAATGCTTTATTGTTGTGCATAAAAAATAAATTAATAATAAACTGCATGGCGACAATACCATTTGGATATTGGATAAAGTATTCCAGATCAGAAAAGAAAAAAAAATCAATTAAAACCTTATCGCAAGTTCTCTACGAAGGACTAGAGTGCATACTTGTTTTGTCTGAGTAGATGCAACAAACCATTTGAATGACAATCACACCATTGTTTGTTCATTAAAATTCCGCCTAACATGTGACACTCATAAGAAAGCAACTAGACGGTATTGCTGAAGATACATTAACTAAGAATGTATACGAATCCTTTCTAAGTAAGGGATTCTGTTCCAACTCTGGTACTTTTTGTGCGATCGAATATTCCACTTATTTTAGCAGAGGTTTGCATAAGAGAAAAGGTGTTAATCTAGAACTTGAATGAAAATAAGTCATTGTATAATAATCTGATAATATATATCAAAGATAGCAGGTTCCTCAAACAAAAGTCGTTGATTTGTAACTCAGGTAAAAAACACTCTAGACCAGAAGAGATTAAACCAATTAAAATGTGGTCGCTACTGATCTACGAAGAACTACAGTGCATATTTACTTAGTCTTCGTGGATGCAGCAAATTATCTCAGAATATGCTTTAGAAGATCATAAGTGAATTTTTAAAAGATTGAACTATTTTAGGCACTTGACACACGCCAAAATTGATACTACATGATCCAAACGCCTGCTCATCAAAAACAAATGTTATAGATTTCTACGGAGATAAAAATCTAAGTATTTCTAAAACATTATCAGATATTCTGCCTTCAGAATGTCACATTTATCAAGTTTGTGAAACAACTCTTTCGTCAACACCTATTAAAATATATATTATAGAAAGAAAGGCAAAAGGCAGATCTACAGCAGATCTAGAACACTCAAAGTACATCTCGCAAGAAGAAATGCATATGAATATGATGACATGACTTGTTTTGTTAAGGTAGTATACAATCTCAATCTACTGAGTATTGACATATACTAGACGGATTAATCTTACTGATATGTATCAAAAAATCCCAGATTTTTGACACTCTCAGGATTAAGAGAATATTAATTATTTCATATATTTTTAACCGACACATTTTGTAATTTTTTAATTTGTACAATTTATTTCTTTAATATAGTAACGATTTATTTCCGAAAACATTAACCTATAACATCAATATTGATATTTACATTCCATTTTAAATTATGAATATATATATATATATATATATATATATATGTATATATATACTCATACATACACACACATATACACACTCACACACACACACACACACACACACATATATATATATATATATATATATGCGTATGTGAAGGTGTATTATGCAACTCTCTTTGTGTATGTGGATTAACAACAACTAGGTCCTTAAACGGATTTTTACTATAATGATGGTCTCCGACTTAGAGATGGTGCATTCTCTTAGTGAGGATTCCATATCTTATAATGACAAATCCTTTCCAATAATACATAATCTCCCTCGCTCCCCATTTCTCTCTCTCTCTATAAATATATATATATATATATAGAGAGAGAGAGAGAGAGAGAGAGAGTGTGTACAGCTCTACAACAGCCCATGCTACTGAACCGATCATGACCAAATCTTTACATGATGATCGTCGCCAACCTAGGCATTGTGTGCATCATCTTCAAGGTCAAGGTCAAATGTAAAGGTCATAGACTATGTATATGTTTTTTTCATACCACGCACATTACTAGATTGATCACGATCAAACGTGGCAAATGATGATCTTCCAGCTAAGGATCGTGTACACCATTTTCAAAGGTAAAGCTGAAAGGTCCAGGTCATAACGTAGGTATATACTCTACAACGGCCCACACAACTGGGCCAATCATAACCAAACCTGATATGATGATTTTCTCCGACCTAAAGATGGTGCAAACTATTTTAAAGGTGAAGGTCAAATGTTAATGTCGAGATCTTCTGTGCACTTTGGTACCCGCAAAACCACAATCCGAGCGTAAAGCTAAGTCTTTACCAGTAAACTAAAGTTCACTTTTCAAAATTTTCTCCCTCATGTGTATGTGCTGCAAATCTAAACGACATTAATATATCGATGGATAACTATCAAATCACCGCACAATATTAAGAAATATTTACATCTAAGCAAGTAAAGTTATTATTTTAAGGATATTATTCCAAATTGTAAAGATGTTTATTTGTAATTTTAAACAGAATAATTACGAACCTATCGACGAACCTATCGACGAACCTATTTATTTATTTGCACTTAATGTAAACATTTCGAGACATAACACACCCAAACATGTCAACTCAGTACTTTTCAATATACGTTTTCATGGTTTGAACATTGTTCTGATTCACACACATTCATATATTAACGTTTCCTATGCTGTAACCTGAATCCTGAACCTATCGGAAATGAGATTTACAGCTTCTTAAAATAAATTATAATTTTATGTTCATTAAAACACTATACGTGTTTGAGCTTAATGTAAATTTCTATACCAAATAGCTATACAGTATTGCTAAATAAAAAAAAATGTTTTCCTTATCAAGTAACTAAAAAAAAAAGTGTAAAATAAAGTATATGTTTTTAATATATAGGATATTTAATTCTAGTTGGGTGTACGATATAATAATTTACGTAAACGAACATGTGCTGGGGCACATCTTTATTATCGTTAGAGTTAGATGCGCTATTCGGTAATATGTTTCAAATATCAGCAGTGTGGATATACTATGGATCATCTTATTATGTAACAGTTCTAGTAATTATGTTCAAGTACTTTCAGATGCGGCCTGCGTATTACTGCTCTTGTAGTAATTGTCTCAGTTTCATAGGGGTCTATGTCCAAAGTTTTCTACGGACAAGTACTGTGTATTTACTTTATTACTATTCCTTGTAACAATGCATAATATTGAAAGCCACTACTATTTTAATTTAGAAGATTGCAGTTTTATACTTCCCATCAGATTGTAAGTCATCTCTTCTTCAATGCAAGCTTTTTGTGCCACACAACAATTCGTGTCTATATATTACGTACTAATTTTTTTATTAAATTTCTCGTGGAAAAATGCAAATAAAAGCACACAATTCGAAACAATTCATGACTTGTAAACAAAAACCTTATGCTCGTGTATATATATATATATATATATATATATATATATATATTTATATATACAAATAAATATGTATATGTATGCATGTATGAGTGTGTGTGTGTGTGTGTATTCATGTATGTGACTTGTAATTATGCCGACAGAAAGAATACATGAATTAAAAGACGCAAAAATTCAAGGCACAATGTGACACAACACACTTCCACTTGAACACAAACACAAACACACACACACATATATGCATGACTATTAATCTTTCATTTTTATTATTATTAACTCATATATGAACACATACAAGTATACATCAGCCTTGCATTCTATATTTGTCTTTAGTATTTTTATTTCTCTAATAATTGTTTATTATTATTATTATTATCATTATTATTATTATTATTATTATTATTATTATTATTACTATTATTATTATTATTATTATAACTATGACCATTATTATTAAATTTGGTCCTAATATTATTTTTATTGTCTTATTTAATAGTAGATTTTTAGAAAAAAAAAGAATTCCTAGTATTTTCCTTCATAAAGATAAAAAGTCAAATAATCTCTTCACAATAAAGGGACGTCACTAAAATAGAAAATTCCCTTCTATTTCAATTTTTTTATTTACTTAACTACCTTTCAAAGAACCGACACCTTGTAAGGATTAAGAAATTAAGCTTTCATTACTCTACCATAAGCTATATTTCCTATTCCCTAGAACACGCAATGTGTAATCAATTCTAAAAATTGATATTAATTACCTGAAATAATTAAAATCTTCATTATTATTTTAATTAGACCATGCGACATTCATTTGAACCCTAAAAAATTATTTTTCCTTTTTGTTTCTTTTACTTTATAAATATTGTCATCTAAAAGAAAATAATATCTTAATTATAAATATTATCAAAACACGATCAAACAGTTTTACTGTGGATTGCACATCCCAGTACATATATAGATATGCATTAATATATATATATATATATATATATATATATATATATATATATATATATATATATATATATATATATATATATATATATATAGGATTATTGAAAAGTCACTCCTTACTTACAATACATAGAATACATTATTTAGATATAAAGTAAAAGTGAATGAAAATAATAAGAAAGTATAATGCATATATTTAATATTCAGTATAGGAAAGTCCATTCCTCACGAGCTTCTCAATTAGACAGGAATCGCATTAACTTATTTCACGAGAAATTCTTGCGGAATAATCGTTATAACTTCAAGTTCTTTTCAATTTCGTATTTTTGTCTGGTAGATTTGCTCTTTTAGTTAAACCGAGAAAAAAATTGCAGGACGTTAACTATTGACCTCTTGCCAGACATTCGTGCGAACTACGCCAGCGCATCGATTTTCCAGGGAATTGGATATTCAGTAATTCAGTTTATACAATAGCGATGAGCAGAGGTATTTCATTATTTTGCAACATGAAATTTGTCCAATTATTAGTCTTTGGGAAAATATTGACTTTTAAAAAATTTCATACATTGGTTATATATTATTTAATAGCCTTTTTGAATCAATGATTTCACAAATAATTCAAATAAAGTTTTGCTATTAAAGCTTTTTTTCTACATGGTATTTCATTAAAAACTGTTGCAGTTTTATTTACTTAACCAAATTTGAATTTCAATTTATCTTATCGTTCTTAAAAAAATAGTTATGTTTATGTATTTTCGTTTATTTATTGCCTAAACTTGTTCTAAGCCATGTGTGTCAAGTCCCACTTAAAATAAACGTGTGTACATATTTATATTCAGATTTCAATGGGGGTATCGTTCAAGATACATCATAGATTACCATTACCAATAATAAGCTACACTTAATATGCATTTATATGCACGTATTTTATTTTATACTTCTAGATTCCACGAATGTACTCGAATGACAATTGTAAAGAGATACCATGGCAATACAATAAAAACAAAAATGTAAACACGAACCGCAAGTTTAATAAAGAAATATTTATTGTTTCGATAAATAATGTTTTATTTCGGTGTATATTTTATTTACTTTTGACCAAATCTTTTGCATAAAAACTTTTTTAAAAAAATGTTTTTTGTCTGTATGAAATCAGATAAATAAAATGAAAGGAACGTTCTAAGGAACGTTTTCTTTTTCTCAGAATTTTTCAAATATATGCGGTGGATGAGTGCGAAATATTTCCTTTGCCTCCAAAGATCTTTGTCACCAACTGTGAATTAGTAACATTGCCCTCATTTATTGTTGGGGGTTTTCTGAAGAAGTTACTTTAAATTTTATTTTAATTATTTTCAATTTTTAAAGAAATATATTCGTTTTTACTCTTATTAGCGAAACCCCACAGAACATTTAACGTTTCTTTCTTACTGGTTATTTGTCTCTACTATTGCGATCTGCCGTTTCCGTTTATTCCCGTCAACTGCCGGACACACCCAAATCACGCCGTGTAAATCCTGGGTCGGTAAATGCATGCAGAAATATCTTTACTACTACTACTACTACTACTACTACTACTACTACTAATAATAATAATAATAATAATAATAGTAATAATAATAATAATAATTATTATTATTATTATTATTATTATTATTATTATTATTATTATTATTATTATTATAAGAATTATCATGATAATAACCTATATCATAGTAAGCTATGTCCTTTAAAATGCGATCAGCGCAAATTATATCCAAACTAAGATAAAGCAAACACATTCAAACACTTAAAATAATCGCCGTGGATAATTAAATGAAAATATCACAGACATAATCTTTGACTTCAGAAAAAATAAAAACAAAGATAACTGCGTGGAAAACCTCGTTAACTGAGAACTAGGCAAACGTCTTCATTTTGAATGTGCAGGCAATTGACAGAGGCTAAAAAAAATAGTGGCAGTATTGTAAAATTTAAATGACAAAATAACATTGAGCATGGATACACAAGCAGGTAGATTTATCCCAGCATTTGAGAACTTACGTGTAACGGTCAGAAAGAAGAAAAAAAAAAAAATAAAATCACAGTGTCTCAGAGGATTAAGATAAAAAAGGAGACTATCGGAGCAAATACTTAAAAAAAAATCACAATAATAATAATAAATGGAGAGACGCTTTGTGCAGTCCTTGCCTTGAAACACTAAAACTCATCTATGCAAAGTTGGCATATTATGGAAGAGGACGGCGGTATAACAATCAGCGATAATGCAAACAACTTACATCTTTACTAATAAACCTTATTAGTATTAGGTAACAAACGGAAACTAACTAACGTAGTTCCCAACACACACACAAACACACACATACACACACACACACACCCACATATATATTCAAGAAAGTATCGCTAACAAAATCAAATAAAAACATCTATGTATATATCTATATCTATATCTATATATATATATATATATATATATATATATATATATATATATATATATATATATATATATATATAGATGTTTTTATTTGTTTTTGTTAGCGATACTTTTTTGTTAGCGATACTTTCTTGAATGAATTCAAGTATTTATACGAAAGTGCATTTTTACCTAAATGCTTGTTGGAAATAATTTTCCCATTGACCAATCTGGTACCCCCTTTTGAAGGGGAGCGGCATATATATTATTTTTAAAATATAATTATCCACTGACACGTGCTTCGTCGTCTACGACTCATCAGAGTGGCTGAATCTAGCGATCGCTCGGTCTTCGTCATTGTGAATGTAGGTATATATATATATATATATATATATATATATATATATATATATATATATATATATATATATATATGCAATTGTATTGGCGAATTAAAAAGATGAATAAAAGTAAGAATGTTATAACCTGGTTACCAGTAACCAAGTTACCAAGTTCTAAATCAACAACGTAATTTGGGGATAAAACGAGGGAAAGTGTGTTAACGATTATGAATTATTTTTAACAATAAATGGAAAATACACCAAGGTTATGGAAAGAACAAAATGTACGGCTATAAAAAAAAGTAAAAACTGATAGACATTGTAAATTACCTCATTGACAACTCAATAAAGACTGAATTAATCTCACATGCCCAGGATGGCATAAGTCTCAGCTGGTACAGTGGTACAATGCGTAAAAATCATTTATTTTCCAAAAAGAATGCAAAACCGGGGAAAGTTCACAGCGATAACAGAGAAAATCGATGTAGTAATGAGTTATAATTTGAGAATGGCTTAGTTCAACACAAATTCTAGATGTGCTCATCAATCATTTATAGGGATATATCAATGTTATATTTCTTATAGGATAACGCAAAGTGATTTAAAAAAGACTTTAGAAAAAAGATGAAGACTGCTAGAGATCTGAAAGAACTTGATGTTATCCTAAATCAAGATAACTAAACAAGTAATTATCATTGAACAATCGTATACTGCTTTATGCGAGAATTGGCCGGGCAATAGACATACTACTACTAATATTACTACTAATACTACTACTACTACTACTACTATGAAAGAGAAGTTGGTGAATAAGAAAAAGAAGCAAAATATCAAGAAAAACGTTACATCTGTTGAATCTAATGCTCGCATTGAAATGTTGTTCTGCTGCTGGTTACAGGATATCTCGGCGATAGTTACGCATATGACAATCGCCAAAAACACACACACAAACACACGCACACACACATACACACAAACACACATATATATATATATGTATATATATATATATATATATATATATATATATCAGAAATCAATACGAAAAATGTATAGATGTTATTATATTTTCTGTATTAATTACCTATACGTTCAATGTGTAGGAATACAAGTCTTTAACGAAAAAAAAAAAACTCGGTCTTCGTCAGTGTGAATGTAGGTATACTAGGCACCGCCAAAACTGGGGGGGCAGGCCAGTACTTTTTGACGGACTGTCTTTTTAAAAATCTACCAAAAATCAGGTAATTATCCGATCAATACAAAATTTTCAGCGATTATTAAGAGAAGAATGAACTTTATAACGGTGTACTTATTTTTCATAAACGATATATATATATATATATATATATATATATATATATATATTTGCTTACAAAACCCCCCTTGTTTCGAAGTGGGAACAAATATGCTTAAAATAATCATCTGAAACTGAACAAAACATATTGTGTTGTTGTAAGTGACAGAATTATAGATTTAAAAAAAAAATTGTTTGCATACCTTATTTTGACGTCTGAATATCAGAAGTTCTATTGTGTTTAATTATCCCGCTTTTAAGTTTTGAAGTGTGAAATTTGGGGAATATGTTAAGTAAAATAATTAATTTAAGTTAAGCAAAAAAAAAATAAATAATAGTATTTATACGAAAAAAGCCATTTTAAAATCTTTGATAAATAAATTAACAATTTTTTTTAGCGAGTCGAATAATGCATGACCATTATTAAATAGGGCATGCTTTGAAGAATCGATACCAAAAAAAAAATTAGATAAATATTGTGCTCTTTGTGTTAAAAATAGCATCATTTTTTATCCCGTTTGAAAACGTTTGCCGCCTTTCCACTACGGTGGACAAAACGCGCTGAAATAATTTTTTTTATTATTCTGCTTTAAATTGCCCCCCCATTTTGGGGAGCCTGGCCCCACACACATACACATTAAAAACCAAACTCATACAAATGGTCACCCATCTGGTACTGGCCAGCCTCAGCTTAGTAATACATTGAAATTTTCGTCACTGAAAAATAAGGTTTGTTGGCCTGTTTTGTCTTCCATAGTTTTTTTCTTATCAAACGCAAACGTAAA
>NC_136490.1:109181792-109214292 GCF_053919585.1 Euprymna scolopes
AATTATTAACTAGTAGGGGCGTGCAGTAATACCGCTGACCCAGTTCCCATAGCAGTAGAGCCACGAGACTTGGCACAGTTATAAGTTTTTCTATTCATAGGAAACACCCAGAGTTAGGCAGTTCTCCCATCGTTTGATGCAGCTCTAGATACCGTTTTTGTAGAACACCCCATGTTGGTCCTCCAATAACGACGTGGCTTCAGAAATCGCTTTCCTTCCAAAAACAACTTCATGGCTGGGAAGAGGTGAAAGTCAGTGGGTGCAACGTCAGGAGAGTAGGGAGGATGGGGAAGGATTTTAAAATCACACGCCCGCGCTTCTGATCGGGCGACATGCGAGTTGTGGACCGGTGCGTTGTCCTGCAAGATGAGGAAAACTTTGCTGACCTGCCCCGTCTCTTGATTTTGATACCTTCCCTTAATTTCCTCAAAAGTGAAGCATAATAGGCTTCTGCAATTGTGGTACCCTTTGCCAGGAAATATGTCATCACAACTCTGTCTTGGCACCAGAAGACGGTGAGCATGACGTTGCCAGCGGTGGCCTGCAACCTTGCCTCCTTTGGAGGTGGTAAGTCCAAGTGCTTCCACTGCATTGACTGGTATTTGATGTCTGGATCATTGTGATGAACCCAGGTTTCATGCTCTGTACTCAGTCTTTTGAAAAACTTTGACTCATCTTCTTGGCTCATCTCCAAATTCATCCTCGAGCACTCGACGCGTTCTCGCTTCTGGAATGTTGTGAGCAATCTGAGAATCTGTCAGACACCTTATGTATATGCAAATGGTTATGGATGATAGTTTCCACAGGCCCTGTACACATCTTGACATCTTGGGCTATTTTGCTAATAGTAATGCGCCGATCTTCCAAAATGGCAGTCTTTATTTGACGGACAGATGCCTCATCAATGGCAGAAAGGGGGCGACCAGGTCTGAGAGCTGTTTCCACAGACTTCCGGCCATGTTTTAATTCACGATGCCAATGTTTTACGAGGTCATATGATGGGGCATTATCACCATAAGTCTCTTTTATTTCATCAAAAGTATCATTTGGTGTGCGTCCTTTCTAATACAAAAACTGGATCACTGCTCGATATTCATCAGGCTCCATTTCACACCTGACTCAGTTCAAACACCTGTAAAACAGACACCACAATTAGTTCAGACCTGTAATTTGCCACATAAGCCGTAGATAAGACAGCTGGAAGTGGGTCAGAGGCAGTGTTTATTGTACACACCGCGTAGGTTATAGAAATAGCAATGTCAATCCATGGTTGAAAAGGGTTGCATTTTTCTCCATGCATTAAATGTTGCCATCCATAATTGTCCTATTCTACTAGAGACTGGACTTATTTTTCTCAGAAGATACTTATTGTTTTGCATATAACTGTGCGTTTATTACTTCTACATGTCAGAAATAAAGCGGACCGTCGTCCGCAGATATATTCATTCCGAACACAATTGCATCGAGGAGGTTGTTTGTAAAGATTACGAATAATGATCATCAATAGATTGACCTGCATGAAACAATAATATGGCGGACAACTTGGATATTCCTTTCGGCAAAAACCGAGCTGATTTGACCGAAGTTAACACTTTACACAACCCAACATAATAACTCATTTGAGAAGTTGTGTTACTACAAAAGCAAAAAAAAGGTGCGGTGTATAAAAACAACATTAGGTTCTTTGATATGACAGGCGCTCATTTGTAATGAATATTATCGTTTAAAAGATAGGTGAAAGAAGATACTTAATTTTTGTATTTTAACTTTTATTCAAGTCATTATAAAGGGTGGTCCACTAAAAAGAAACCCAGGATATTTAGTAGAGAAAAACATTTAAATGTGGATTTTTAGAAATCAAGAAGCTTAATCTGAAAAAAAAAGCTGATTAGTGAAAGTTTAGATTGGGTTACTTTTAAGTGGACCACACTTTATATGAAATGTTTTTATAAAATATACAATTACTTCTATAAAGTGCAATGTAGACTACAATGTATTATGAACTGTCAACGCAAGAAACATGGGAGATTTCTCGGGGGGGGGGCACCCCGATGGGTTCCCCACCAAAAATTGGAAATTTCACCGATTTCGATGACAATAAAGATATTGACATTTGACTCATTTGTTGATCATCATTCAGCTGCGGGCAATGTTAGGTAAGACTGTTAATTTAATATAAGAAAGCTTGCAAAACTGATGACGTATAATTCTCCAGAGAAAATTGAAATATTTGAATGTTAAAATAGAAGTTATGCTGAGCATAACTTCTATTTTAACATTCAACTTATGCTCCTAGTATTCTTTAAAGAAAAAATGTAAAAAAAAAAGTTTAATATTTGTGAATTTTTCTGCCGTCAAGGTTTATATCAATTGCTATAATATAAAAAAAAATAGAAGTTATCTGAAATCATATTAAGACTTTCTATGTCACTTTACTGCGTTTCGTAACATACCTTTAACTAAGTTACTCGCGCCATTGATATTAAATGAATAATTATCCTCCATGAATTACGATCGCGCCATTGATATGAAATGAATAATTATCCTACATTAATTACGATTTGTAGTTTCAGAGTTAATCCCGTGTATACAAATATATAAACATATGCATACCCTTCACTCTGCGAAGAAGGTAGGAAAAACTACTAACGCCAGAAAGTATCTTCTACATCTACAATGGACAACATTCGCCCATGTATGGAGTATTGTTGTCACATTTGGGTAGGTGCATATGCTACTAGTCTCTCACTATTAGACAGGGTTACAAAACAGAGTTGCCAAACTGATAGGTCCTGAATTATCATCTAATCTTCAGCCTCCTTCCATCGACGAAATGTTGCATCCCTCTGCCTGTTCTGCAAGTATATATATGGTGAATACTCTGACGAGCGGCACGCACTTGTACTCCCAATACACCCGACTAGCAGCTAAATCCCACTCCTACACAGTAGAGATCCCCAGATGTAGGAGAGCTTTCTACTCCACTATTTTCCCTCGCGAACAGCAAGAGTTTTGAACTCCCTTTCTGTTCACTGCTTCGACAATTGTACTGACATGCAGAAGTTCAACTGTAATGTGAACAAACATCTTGCTGCCCAACTCCCTACATAGTACCCATGTGGCTTAAGCCCCTGATAGTCGCCCCCTACATCAATGTGGCAATATATCTTGTTTGGGGTGAACATGTAAAAACAAAAAAACAAAAAGATTCAAGGTATATAAATGTATGTGCATGATTTTGTACGGAGGCGAGTTTTTATGTATTATTCTGATAGTAATATCACTTGTATCTGAAGATTGTTAAAAATTAAGTAAATTTTATGTAAGGAAAATGGTTTAATATTATTGTACAAAAAATATGAATACACTTTATAAATGTCCGTAAGCTATTCACATGAGTTGTAGAAAACTTATTTCGTAAATATAGAAAACACATGCAGTTAAATTTCATACACAAATGATAAAATGGTCTTGTTTTGAGATTACACACGTTTACACACAGGTTAGGATGTAGGGAACCAACACGTTCTAGTTTCCATCGCAAACAGACAAATGCAAGCAATAAAAAAGAAATCCAAATTGATGTTCGAGGTTTTAACAACAGACATTTATTTCCACCTATTTAACGTGATCGGGATCGTCAGTCTGCGACCGCGGTATTCATTTAATAATCTTTTTGTTTGCTTTGCCGTGACGTTACTTCGCACACGGTTCGGTCATTTGCATACACTTGCGATACGCACGCCCATGATCTGTTACAACCAAACATTCTTAATGCGATCGATCACATATACTTCATATAACAACGTGTAAAAACCAAGCATTCTTAATCCGATCGATCACATAAACTTCATATAACAACGTGTAAAAACCAAGCATTCCTGATGCGATCGATCACATAAACTTCATATAACAACGTGTAAAAACACTTGGAAACACATAATTTGAAAATTAGAACTGTGGTGTATTGTACAATGAAGTTGACATCACGGTTCTATTTTAGTCAACAAAGATGAGTATCGCAATGTCAGTACCTGATCAAATGATCGTTTTTTTAACGCTAGGTAGTGTGTATCATTAGTATTATTTTTCGATATTGGCCGATTGGATGTAGTTCGGTAAAGTTCATAATCTTTTCATATGGTTGGCAATATGTCGCCACGTCACCACTACACATTGGAAGTCACAAAAGAATAACCTGATATTGTACATATATACACTACCTTGGTAAAAAAAAACAACAACAAAAAACAAAAACAAAAGGTTACCCATCTATATCAGATTAACCGTTGCTTAACTTCTGTGATATGCCTAGAACCGGTGTATCGACGCGATTATATTGTGTGCAGTGAAAATTGGTAAAACCTAGTTTTGTCGCCTTCGCTGACCAGTGTTACAATGTCAGTAGACACCGTTTGTGAATTTGATAACCGCTAGCAATTCTCAAGTTTGCTGTTCGTTGTTTTTTTTTTTTTTTTTTCAATCACTATTTTTAGAGATTCCACATTGCCTTTCAGTTAATAAAAATAATAATGTTCACACGGTAATTTATTATTAAAGCTAGGACAACAGCATATTATTTTCATTGTTTTGACTCCCGCGTGTGTATCCGTTGATATCTTATATGCTTTTATATAGAGGGGTGCGGTTCCCGGTTGGTTAATTGTGTCTAACATTCAAGAGTTAAAACAAAAAGGATATTCTGTTGTCATAGCCCGTTTTATTATACGTAGCTTCTGTACTCTCAATAGAAAGTATTAGGTTCGTAGAATTACACGTTAACTATCTCTTAATAAGCGGATGCATACAGGTAAAATAAAATAAAAAAAGATTTTAACAAAAAACGTATTATTCGCATTCTTTGTACTACTTCTTTGAGTAAGGGTCAATTCATATTAAATGAGGCGATGTGGGGATCAGTGCATTGCTGGTAAAATAACAAGCTTTCTTTTGGATGTATTTAAATTAATAAGTCACCTTTTACCCACCTAGATTACGTGTTCAAGGTCGTAAAAGGGGGTCTTAGAGAGACCTTGGTCGTTGTTTTGCACATATTTTGTTACTACATGCACATTCTTAATACTAGGCATTGCATATGCATATTTATTATTGCATAAGAACATTAGTCCTAATAATACGATTGATACGAATAATAAATCAAGTTATTAAAAAATAAGAAACGTAATCTTAACGCAATATTTCTCTTACCGGTTTACGCTTCAAGTTTTAAAAACATTATAAAGCAGTAAGATAATGTTTATCTTTTTTTTTTTAAATATTCACAATCCTACGAAGACCTAATTTGTTTACAAATTTGGTTCAGAAAACTTCTCTTAATTTAGATTATTGTTTTACGCATTTCTATCCCAACCGAATGGTTACGTAGAGAATAATTAATGTATTTGCTCTTAAAATTGGAAATATTTAGAAATGCAAACAAAAGCGTACTAATTGTGGCGTATGTTATTTAATCACAATATTTCTATTATTGTTTATCTAATCAAAAATATTTTTAGCGTCGAGGATTATTTAGCTCTATAAAGCTAAATAATCATCGACGCTAAAAATAATTTGCATTGCATTTATTGAGGTATATTAAGGGATTGTTGATGTCAAGTTGTCCCATTAATACGACTACAACAATTAAATACGCATATCTTTATAGTACTCTAAAGTGAGTAAGTTTAGCATTTGTTCGTTTTTATTTTTTAAAGTAAGCACTTGGACAAGCTGCGAATACATAAGTGGTGCCATTAATATAAGCGGTCTTTTGCGTTCAAGAACATATTTCTATATACGGTGTGACCCACATAAAAGTAGCAAGAGCTCCATTTTTTTCTATAATCAAAGTTTCTTTCAGATTAAGCGACTCACTTAAAAATAGTCCGATCTCTATAATCTTCCTCTTAACAACCATCTTACACCGCAAGACCAAATGCACTTCTTTTTCTAACAAGATGCCGTTAGCTGCCACACGTCTAACAGATCACTGACATGAGATCATGACCTGTTTAGGGAAGAGAATACAATAAGAACGAGTTATTGCCATCATGCTCCTCGGACTTGTCATCATGTGGTTTTGCATATTTGGAGGACTTTAAAACAAAAAGTTTATGCAAATAATCATCACGATCTAGACCAAGAGCTAAGAAAACGGATATAATACAATTAGAATGAGCGACCTTTTTTTGTGCGTCAGCATTTATTGTCTACATATTCACTACAATTCTCAATGTATTTTTTTGCTAGGAATTCAATTATACATGTCTTCTGCCCACGCACGTCTAGTGAATGTGCGTCTTTTTAAAAGTTTACACCGTCAGGCGGTAACAGGGAGATGAAACTTCCGGAATTATGTAAAAATGGCAAAGGTGAATGAATAGATAAAAATGGTAATTTTATATAAAAAATAAAGACTATAGTAGGAGTGAAAGCAAAGCTTCCGTTCTACAAGTTTTAAATAGGGGTAACCCCCCTCCTAGAAAAATGAAATATTTACAATAGACATTTAAATTGATAGGGGTTGGTTCTTTTTTAATTGGTTTTAATCAGAATCAACGTAAACGCTAGTTTGACTGATTCCTTTGTAGATCATGTGCGAAAAGTCTTTAAAGAGTTGGAGATAAGCAATATAAAATGTATGGCTCCAATTCTCTTTGTTTCATTATTCGCTTAGTTATGCATCATAATTGATAACCCTTGGCAAACCATTATCAGAGCACTAGCAGAAACGCTACGCACATAAAATAAAGAGACGTTCCTATTTACAATCCCCCCACGGGACAGAGTTAGACACCAGGGGTGTTTTTTAACGTGGGGAAAAGGAACAAAATTAAAAATTATCTCAGTCGTGAAGGATTTCTCCACTGACAGAGAACAAGAAATTGAAGTGCAACATCTGAAGAACAGATGGTATTTATTTGCTCCCCCACCGAGCAAATTAGGCACAAGGCCGATTTTTAATGTGAGGAGTGAAGGGAGGGGGAAGGGAAAAAGGGGACCAGCTCCCGAGAGGTGGGAAATGGGAGCTGGTTAAAGGTCAGGCATGTGGGGTTGCCCCCACATCTGGTCTTTGCTAGTCATAGCTTGCAGCATCTGAAGAACAGATGGTATTTATTTGCTCCCCCACTGAGCAAATTAGGCACAAGGCCGTTTTTAATGTGAGGTAAAAACCAGCTCCCCTAAAAGTAGGCAAAAAGGGGGCACTCTGGTTACCAAAAAATAATAATTGCCCCAGTATAGAGGGTTTCCCCTCCATTGACTGGTACAAATTATCTTAAGTGCAGCATCTGCCGGAACAGATGGTGTTTATTTGCTCCCCCACTGAGCAAATTAGGCACAAGGCCGTTTTTAATGTGAGGTAAAAACCAGCTCCCCAAAAAGGGGGCATCTGGTTACCAAAAATAATAATTGTCCCAGTATAGAGAGTTTCCCCTCCATTGACTGGTACAAATTATCTTAAGTGCAGCATCTGCCGGAACAGATGGTGTTTATTTGCTCCCCCACTGAGCAAATAAGGCACAAGGCCGTTTTTAATGTGAGGTAAAAACCAGCTCCCCTAAAAGTAGGCAAAAAGGGGGCACTCTGGTTACCAAAAATAATAATTGTCCCAGTATAAAGGGTTTCCCCTCCATTGACTGGTACAAATTATCTTAAGTGCAGCATCTGCCGGAACAGATGGTATTTATTTGCTCCCCCACCGAGCAAATTAGGCACAAGGCCGATTTTTAATGTGAGGAGTGAAGGGAGGGGGAAGGGAAAAAGGGGACCAGCTCCCGAGAGGTGGGAAATGGGAGCTGGTTAATGGTCAGGCATGTGGGGTTGCCCCCACATCTGGTCTTTGCTAGTTATAGCTAGTCATAGCTTGCAGTATCTGCCGGAACAGATGGTGTTTATTTGCTCCCCCACTGAGCAAATTAGGCACAAGGCCGTTTTTAATGTGAGGTAAAAACCAGCTCCCCTAAAAGGGGTCACTCTGGTTACCAAAAATAATAATTGTCCCAGTATAGAGGGTTTCCCCTCCATTGACTGGTACAAATTATCTTAAGTGCAGCATCTGCCGGAACAGATGGTATTTATTTGCTCCCCCACTGAGCAAATTGGGCACAAGGCCGTTTTTAATGTGAGGTAAAAACCAGCTCCCCTAAAAGGGGTCACTCTGGTTACCAAAAATAATAATTGTCCCAGTATAGAGGGTTTCCCCTCCATTGACTGGTACAAATTATCTAAAGTGCAGTATCTGCCGGAACAGATGGTATTTATTTGCTCCCCCACCGAGCAAATTAGGCACAAGGCCAATTTTTAATGTGAGGAGTGAAGGGAGGGGGAAAGGAAAAGGGGACCAGCTCCCGAGAGGTGGGAAATGGGAGCTGGTTAAAGGTCATGCATGTGGGGTTGCCCCCACATCTGGTCTTTGCTAGTCATAGCTAGTCATAGCTTGCAGCATCTGCCGGAACAGATACTACACTTTGATCTTGAACCGAAGGCCAAGTTCCTACTAAGATACGTTTCTTTCATATAACAAGGACGAGTTCCAAATTAATGTTTCTGTTTAGTAACACAATTAATCCATGATATCTGACTTTTGCATTGTATACTTTAATTAAAACCATTAACACATTTTCATAAAATCAAAAGTAGTTTCCATACAGCGCAATGTAGTCTACAATGCAGTGTTGACTAAGTGTTTACATTTTTTTTGTAAATGAGATTTTTAACAATTTCATTTACTTTTCCTTTCTCTTATTTTATGTTCACAAACGTTCAAATTAGATTTGGTTACGATCTTTCAAAAAAATCATATTAAATTTTGTATAGGCGAATAAAAAAGAAAAATGATTTGCATTATTGTTTTTATTTTTAAAGCATTATCGGGACTATGAATATATGAGTCTATCGTGTTGGCTAATGTTTTGTTTTATTCTCACGTAACGCTCGACACGTCTTGTTTTTGAATTGAGTTTCTGGCATAAAACCCCCAACATTCCTCATGAAAGAAGTTGTGTTTCTTATTGTCAATGTAAATTTGTAAATTAATTTTGCTAACTTTCTGTATAACATGTTAGGTTGTAAAGTAAAATAAAACAGTGGCCGCCGACAATTACATCACTGAGTTAAGTTTCCATTTTCTAGACTTAAAAAAATAAATTGAATTTAATTAAATATGGCAGCGGCAAAATTTTCCTTAGATTTTTTTTTACAGATTATAATAGATTAATATTTATTAGTAAATGACTATTAAATAAAATGTTATAATTATTTTTTCGGTGTTGCTACATAAGTGTAACCTAACCAAAGCCTCTTTTTTTTCAACCTGAAGATAAACCGGCTCAGCACTATTTTAAACTAGGGAAGTGGGAGCTTAACCCTCACTTTCGCGAACGGTTCTAATTTTCCATTGTCAAAGTGCTATCTTTACCTCTTTATACACTTTTTCAATTTTCACTTGTGTCATTTTTACCAGTGCCATTTTCCGTGCCATTTTTACAGATCACCGAAACTTCAAGGTTAGGAAAGCATAAATGCAGCAATCATAATGTTATTAATAATTGCAATTTGCAATCTCATCTGATCAGTTAGGGCGGAATGTAAAATAAAGTCATTATTTTGGAAAGCCAATAGTATTAATTAGACACATATAATATTTATCTATTTTGAATAAACCTGGATGATTAGGAAAACGTAAAGAATACACACAACTAGGTATTATTACCATTACTAACATATATATTAACCGAGTAGAAATATGGACGGTCAATTAATAATAAGATCGTAAAGACACTTAGTAATACATATTTTCTTTTATATATTCAGTTGTTTTTCGGGCCCAAAAACTCAGCGATATAGAGTTGGGTTTAAAGTTTCTGCTCGTTTATGCTCCCCGTCGTTTATTTATCAGTGTGTTCATCTGGTGTTTATTTTTTATAGTTTTATTACAGGTTGTAAATACCTACCAAAAGTCAGCTTGAGGCTTTTTCGTCTAAGATGAAAGGATAGATTAACGCTGTCCACCAATGTAGCCAACCGTTTCTTCTTTTTTTTTTCTCTGCAGTCATTCGGTCACCTTACCTCCACCCAAACACCCGTCATCGTCTTATTGGCATGACCCTTTGAGTATAGAGCTTGTTCCGACCGAAATAAGTGTGGGGATAAAAACGTATGGTTTTGATTAATGTGGTAAAGTACAAGGCAGAATAACTCAAGGCTTAGAACTATGAAAAACTAGCAGGAAGATACGACGTTGTCCGGGATTAAATTATCGTGGCTTGTTTTTCCTTTTTTTCCGCCGGTTCGCAATTATCACATTTTGTTCTGAAAGACAGAAATAAGATTTCTGCTAATCCACCAGAAAATTTAAATATAATTTGTCTTTATTCTGGATCAGAAATAATCGGTCGTTTTAATGGTGCAATTGCCTTCTTTTTTACATAGGAGTAAACACTTATCAAGACCCGTAGGCAGCTCGAGGATGAGGATTAATTAGTGAATGTCGTTTAATTGTTATGGACTTCCTTTTCTTGTAATAAAATCATTTACCAAGAATTCTTCATAGTTTTTGCTTCGGTTTCAATTATTGCTGATGCACCGAAGTCACACACACACACACACACACACACACACACACACACACACACACACACACACACACATATATATATATATATATATATATATACGAAATATGTAATAAATAAAATATCATATTTAAGCATACCTTACAACCGGGCTACGACGGGCATCCCTGTTTTGCAGTTTTAACAAAAGAGCTGCAATAATATAAGAGCGTCTCCATTTACGCTGGACATCTACAGAATGCCAATATCAATATATCGCATATGAATGAGTCCCCTGTGAAAAAATCCACAGTTGTCACTCGTTATTATACAGAGCTAGCCAGAGAGTTAAAAGGGGTTTGGATGATGAAGAAAATCCAAATAGTACCGATAATAGTAGGAGCACTAGGACTAATTCCGAAAAACTTCGTAAAATGAATGTCAGAAATTGGCATCAGAGGAATAACTGCAAAAGTACAACGACTAACGATAATGACAACGACTGAAATATTAAGGAAACCCCTTGAATGCGGAGAATAATACAAGACAATATAACGAATAAGCGTTACAGGGAATTAAGAACGCTGGAACTGTATATTTACAAGTTCTACACCCCCCCATAATGCCCCCACTGTCTCGTCACCGACCGCTCCCCTAAAAAAAATGATACCAAAGGGCCGAGAAGGGTCAATAAGGACTGAAAGACGGAGGAGCGAGCGCCAACCAGACCTCGGCTGGATAAGCACAAAGAGAACTGGGCCCTGGGGAAGCTGAGTGCCACTCAAATTCCAGTATAAGCCAATAGCCACTACCAGCGAGAAATCAATGGTAAGCGGTTGTTGCGATGATGCAAATTCATTTGCAAATGCTATCGAAGGAAGTGGAGAGAGCTGGACGCCTGTGGAGACTTGTTGCCACTCAGCTTCCAGAAAGCACCACAGGTTTCCAATCAGATCGCTTGTTAACTTGTGTGAAAGCTCCATGTGAGCCAATAATAATAATAATAAAGTGATTATTCATTTATATACAACTTTTGAAATAGTAGTTAGTGTTATGTTCATATTAATGTCTATTGATTATAATGGATAACTCGTGGGTTGTGTTTTGTAGTTATTTTTATTATCATTGACAGTTAGAGAGCAATCGGGCTAAGGAAGAAAAAGGGGAAGAGAAAGAGAGGGAAGAGAGAGAAAGACGATCGATATAGAAAGTAAAATGATAAAACCGTGGTCAAACATGAACTGAAGAAATTGTGGGAATCATGGAAAACATTAGCCAGATAGTGGATTTCATGAGTAAATTAAAGATACGTCTAATTAGATCAATTGAAATAGATTTATTTTAAAAATATAACCCAATACCCAAAGTAAGAATATTTGCTACCCAAATTCCAGTTAAGACCAATGGTCGTTGGTAGCTTCTGCTCAGCTCTTTAAAATTTTGGGATAAGAAGAGCATTACTTTGGAAATGGTCTTCTTAAGACAATGCGCATTTCGGATGTTCAGGCATATAGTTTCATCGCCGGAACAATACTTGTGTAAGGGTTGTAATCTCTACTATTCTCTAAAAGCAATTTTGTGTGTGTCTGTATATCTGTGAGTTAGTTCATTCCCAATGTTCTCCGCAATCTCTGGCCATATTTTAATGAAATTTCACAAAGTGTTTACCGTTATAACGGCTTGAATTGAAGTGTGAGATGCATATGCCATGTAATATGGGTGAATTGTGCTCAAAACAGAATAATTCTATTTTGAACCCGCTCCTGTCATATTAAAGAACACAATGTTTATTTTCTATGTCGGTTCTTCTTGCTTCTGGGTTAATGGTTTTCTCAAATGCACTTTTGATTTTAGGTTGTATAAGGTATACTATATGGTCGAACTCACTTGTTCTGTGATTAATCGGCTGTTTTAGATTATTGATTATCGATGCTTAACGAGGAATTCTGACACAAAACTTATTTAAGAACACTGCATGTTATATTGCTTGAGTAACACCGTCAGCTTCCCCAGTTAGGGTGCCTCAGGCTATAAACAATAACTTGCCTCAGCCGAAAGCCGGGTGGCAAGGTCTGGGAGGGTGGATCTCCTGAGTGATACCAGGGGTGTACTTAAGTCCGACAGATGCTGGGCCAGTTCACGGCCCCTCACCTCTGGGGCTGAGTGTCAAGAGCGGATCCTTGCCGTGTACTTCTACTCTTTCTTCTTGAAATGAAACACACCCCGTTATGCACTATAATGGGGTAGATATTTATCTTCTCTCCACTGCAGAAAAATATGGCACAAGACCAGAAAGGTGAAAACAAGCAAGCTCCCCTAAAGGAGGGGCACTCTTGCTCCATCAAAATTGACTGAACACACTCTTCGGCATTCCTCGGTAGGGGCGCATCAAGCAACAAGCAATAAACTTGCCCCACCCGAACGCCGGGTAGAAAGGCCTGGGAGGGAGGACCTCCTAGGTGATATCCAACCAGTGTAACTTAGTCCGCCAGGTGCTGGGCCAGTTCCCAGCCCTCACCTGTCGGGCTGAGTGTCAGGAACATATATTTGACGAGTACTTAGACCTCCCTCCATGCAGCCGATTCCGCTAGCAGACACATCCCATCATACACAAGTATAATGGCGTACTTATTTAAATTGCTGCCCACTTGAACAATATTTGGCACAAGGGTGGGAAAGTGGGAATCTAAAGCAGCCTCCCCTAAAGTAAAGGCACTCCTGCAATTGTAAAATTGCCTGAGTAAACCCCGTCGGCATTCCCCGGTCGGGGCAGCTCAGAGGACAAGCAATAAACTTGGCCCACCCGAAAACTGTTGAGTGTCAAGAACGGATTCTTGATATTTAAATTGCTGCCTATATTAGCAATATAAAGCACAAGGCTGGAAATTTGGGATCTTCAGCAGGCTTCCAAACAAGGCTGCCACTCCTGCAATTGCAAAAATTGCCTGAGTATCCCTGTCGGCATTCCTCGGTCGGGGCGCCTCAGGCGACAAAAAATATACCTGCCCCACCCGAAATGCGGGTTGCAAGGACTGGAAGGGTGGATCTCCTGAGAATTACCCATGCAGTGTCTCTCAGTCCAACAAGCGTTGGTCTGGTTCCTGGCACCTAAACTGTCGGACAGAATGCCAAGAACGGATCCTTGATGTGTACTACTATCCAGTCTCCCTGCAGCCGAAGCCGCTAGTAGATACATGCCATCATAATCGGACTATAATGGGTAGTTATTTGAATTGCCTGAGTAACCGCGTCGGCATTCACTGGACGGGACGCCTAAGGAGAAAAGCAATAAACTTGCCCCACCTGAAAGCCGAGTGTTGAAGCCTGGGAGTGTGGACCTACTGGATATTAGTCAGTCGGTGTAGCTCAGGAACCGGTCCAGAACATACGGACTGAGTGTCAAGAACGGATCCTTAACGTGTACTACTACCTTGTGTCCCTCCAGCCGATTCCGCGAGGAGACACATCCCATAATTAAGTATAATGGGGTAGTTATTTAAACTGCTGACCACATAAGCAATATCTGGCACAAGGCCGGGAAATTTGGGATCTTCAAAAGCCTCCCCAATAGGTGGGGGCACTCGTGCAATTGTGAAAATTGCCTAAGTAACCCCGACGGTATTCCCCAGTCGGGGCGCCTCAGGCTACAATCAGAATACTTGCCTTACCCAACAGCCCGGTGGCAAGGGCTGGGAGGGTTGGCCTGCTGAGTATTACCCTGGAAGTGTACCAGAGTCCGACATTTGCTGGGCCGGTTCCCGGCCCCTCACCTATTAGACTCAGTCTAAAGAACGGATCTTTGACGTGTACTACTACCCTGTTTCCCTGCAGCCGAAGCCGTTAAAAGACTATTCGGACTATAATGGGGTAGATATTTAAATGCTGCCCACCACGGCAATATCTGGCATAAGGCCGGAAAATGGGGATCTAAGCAGGCTTCCCTAAAGGAAGAGTACTTCTGCAATTGAAAAACTTGCAGAAGTAACCCCGTTTGAATTCCTCAGTCAGGGCGCCTCAGGCGACAAGCTATAAACTTGCCCCACCGGAAAGCCCGGTGGCAAGGCTTGGGGGGCATCCTGGCTATTGCCCAGGCGGTGTACCACAGTCCGACAGGGGCTGGGCCTGTTCCCTTCACCTCACCTGTCGGGCTGAGTGCCAAGAACGAATCCTTGACGAGCACTCTACCCTGTCTCCCTGCAGCCGAAGCTACTAGGAGCCACATTCCATCATACAAAAGTATAATGGGATATGTATGTTCATTGCTGCCCAACTCAACAATAGTTGGCAAAGGGCCGGAAAGTGAGGATCTAAGCAGCTTCTGTAAAGGAGGGACACGCCTGCAATTGCAAAAAATTGCCTGAGTAACCCGTCAACATCCCTCGGTCGGGCGCTTCAGGCGACAAGCAATACATTTCCCCCAGCGGAAGTCCAGTTGCAAGGCCTGGGAGGGTGGACCTCCTGGTTATTATCCAGACGGTGTACATCAGTCTGAGAGGCGCTGGGCCGATTCCCGGCCTCTGGCCTATCAGTCTGAGTGTCAAGGACGAATAATGTACGAGGACTCTACCCTTTCACCCTGCAGTCGAAGCCTCTAGGAGACACATCCTATCATAACGGACTATAATGGTGTAGTTATTTATTTGCGGTGCACCGCAGCAAAATGTGGCACAAGGCCGGAAAGTGCAGAATAGGCAAGTCCCTAAAGAAGAGAACTCTTGCTTCAACGAAAATTGCCTGAGCTTCCCCGTCGGCATTCCCCGGTAGAGGCGCTTTAGGCGACAAGCAATAAACTTGCCCCACCGGAAAGCCCGGTGGAAAGGCCTGGGAGTGTGGACCTCCTGGGTAATACCCAAGCGGTATACCTAGTCGGGCAGTGTGTCAAGAACGGATTCCTGACGTGTACTACTACACTGAGTCTCTGCACCGAAGCCACTAGGAGACACATCCGACTATACTGGACTATAATGAGTTATGATCCAACACAGTCGGGAGATTCTATCTATAAATGATGTCGCTAGGAACTGACGAATCGAATTACTTCATGTTTTGCTACCAACCAATCAGAAACCAGAATTAAATAATGAACCTTTCTGTTGCAATTGCGCACGTTTTCTTCCTGTCAACATGTGAATAATCTTTTGCTCTGTGGATTCCAACTCGAGAACTGTTTACTCCGAACCAATTAACTCTCAGGACTTGTGTAGAACAACAAACCATCCAAAAATGGTCTGTCTACTACGAACCTGTCACCTCCTAAGACTTTTGGAGAACAACGAACTATCGGAAACTGTTCCGAAACTAAACATGACTTACACTTCTAGAATATATATATAAATGTACACATATTTATATATATAAACTAACATAAAAAACACTAATCTAGATTTAAAACAGATCAAGAAGCTAAATATCCAGGCTAAATAGAGCACTCACAAAGGAACAGGCCAACCAGAGATCAAATAGGCCTTTGTCCGATAAATGCATTCTCATTTGCTGATAGGAAGGGCGCGGTAGATACTAGAACGCTGATTGGCTAACTAAAATTTCAATAGAAGATCCGCATATAAAACCGACAAACAACCACAGAATTCGCGCATAAGCCTGAAGAATCCTTGCATGGATTAAATGCGGAATATTCAGTGTAGTAGCTTAATCGCTATATACATTTTATAACTTACTATATATATATATATATATATATATATATATATATATATATATGTCACTGTACTTATAATCAGCATTGTATTTTTAATTTCAAATATAATTACATCTTTTAAATTTGCAGTAAATATTTATTTAAAACTATTTTTTAAATATTTCGCTGTATATTTGTCCGAAAATAAATATTGTAAATATAAATATATACATAGAGACAAAATATTACATTTACCCAGTGACACCTTTATGGAATTATATCAATAAATTATATTCGGTTAAGGAATTTTATCTAATTGATTAGTAATGGAAATTTTGATCATTGTAGTGTGAATTATTGTTATTAGGTGTATGAAAATGGTTACATAAACGTAACAAACAATAGTTTATACTGCTTCCCCATAGCAAGTTTAACGCAGAGCTTGCTCTATATTTTAAATTGCAGCTTCTTCAATTTTTCGGTTGAGCTGATTTTAACAAAAAAAGTAAGCCTGTACATGAAATTATCATAACGTGTTATTATATATATATTCTTTGATTACAAGTCTATTAATAATTTTATACTCTCAATATATGTTGTCATTACGCACATATACACACACACGCGCGCACACACACACACACACACACATATATATACCCATATATATATATATATATATATATATATATATATATATATATATATATATATATATATATATATATATACCCATATATAATTATTTACTATAATAATTAATAAATACCTATAGACACCAGTGTTTCATTCTTTCGAAAATCTTCAGTGCATGGTTTCACGATTTACTCCAGTCGATAAATTCGAACCCGGCGACAGAAGTCATGTTTGGTGTAAGTAGTTTATCAATAAGGACTTTATAAATTCGGCTACCGTTAACTGCGTTAAATAATGTTGAATTTTAGTTTTATATTCTTTTTACGTCAGTCAGAGTTATCTTATTATATGATGATCCCATGTATATATATATATATATATATATATATATATATATATATATATATATATATATATATATATATATATATATATATATATATATGAAAGAAAATGGAGGTGGAAGGACCTGGATACTCAACGTTTCGCCCGATTTATGCGGGCTTCATCAAGAGGGATGGTCATTGACGAGAGAGTCGGAGGATTGGCGCTATATATAATGATGGGGGAGAGCAACGTGTTTTCCTAATGTAAATTAGATATCATATATAAACACATACATAACAGATCCACACGACGTTTAATTGAGTCAGCTATAATCTCCCATTCCAGCAATAAATTAAGTAAAGAAAAGGTTTTTTTCCACGTTGCTCCCTTTCTGTCGAAAATAATTATTAAAGGGAACAACTTAGACACCGGTTAAACGCGATAAAAAAAAAATAGTAATTTCACTTAATTTTATTATTTGTATTTTACTTATTTACTGTATTTTATTTTATCATTATCTATTTTTAGACTCCATTTTATCACCCCCTATTCTTATTTTTAACACCACCTTTTAAGTTACTACGCTATTTTATCCCAATTCAATTATTTCTAATTAAAAAAAAAAAAAATTCGTAATCTCGTGTCATTTTATTTATTTAATCTATCACCGCTATATTTCCAAACACAATTTTTTTTTATCTCTACGATATTTTAACTTTTAGACGTAACTCACCACACTAATTTACTATACTTTATTTTTTCTCTCATAAACCGTATATATATGTATATATGATATCTAATTTACATAAGGAAAACACGTTGCTCTCCCCCATCATTATACATAGCCCCAACCCTCCGACTCTCTCGTCAATGACAATCCCTCTTGAAGAAGCCCGTATAAATCGGGCGAAACGTTGAGTATCCAGGTCCTTCCACCTCCATTTTTTTTCATATCGTCGGATTTAATCAAGCTCAACGATCATATATATATATATATATATATATATATATATATATATATATATATATATATATATATTGTGTGTATATATACGAGAGGACAACAAATAAACACATGTTCAATGAAATGACAGAAAAACTAGAGGATAACCTCCAATCTGTAGTGGAATAGGGACAAAAATGGGTGGTTACATTCAATGCTGCCAAGACTAAACTTGTTTCCTTCAATAACTACAAGAAACCTTTTATACCACCAATAACAATGGTCAACGACTCTTTATCTGAAGGTACATCTTTTAAACTCCTCGACCTAACGTTCAGAGGAAACATGAGTTGGAACAATTACATTGAGGGCATTGCCAGGACCGATGCAGAGAAGGTAGGCTCACTATACTGTGCTAGAAAGCTACTAACGCCCGAAGTAGCCTGTATCTCTATAAGGCCACCATTCGCCCATGTATGGAGTATTGTTTTCATATTTGAGCTGGTGCATCTTCTACTACTCTCTCGCCCCTAGACAGGGTTACAAAAGATAGTCGCTAACCTGATAAGTCCTGAATTGTTATCTAAGCTTGAGCCTTTGTCCCATCGACGAAATGTAGCATCCCTCTGCCTGTTCTACACGTACTTTAACGGTGAATGTATTCGTAACCTCTCGACGTAAATACACCCAACAAGCGGCTAAATGCTACCCCTTCACAGTAGAGATCCCTAGATGTAAGCGAGGCTTCAACTCCAGTAGTTTCTTCCCCAGAAAAAGAAGACTTTGGAATTCCCTTCCGGGTTCCTACTTCCCCAACTCTACTGAAATGCAGAAGTTCAAAGGTAAAGTGAACAGACAAATTGCTGCCCGACTCCATACATTGTACCCATGTAGCTTATGTCCCTGATAGTAGCACCTACACCAAAGTGGCAATGTTCCTTGGTTGGGGTAAATTGTAATAATAATAATAATAATAATAATAATAATAATAATAATATATATATATATATATATATATATATATATATATATATATAATCACCTTAACAATAGGTAAATGATTATATCGATTATACAACATTAAAACAATATTTTGTGACTAGCCAATAGGAGTGAAACACAACAACATTAAACAATCGCTTTATTTCCAATATTTTAAAACACGAATTATTTAATGATGATTCTACACTTGTTTTTGTTATGTAATTATGTCGCCAACGCTGTTTACATTGAGGTCCTGATAATAAAAAAAGCCCGGATTTTTTTTTATATTCATCAACAAAATCTAAAACTATTTTCGAAGTTATATAACGGGGCATCTTTAAACCGTTGCCCTTCTCAATCTTTCTTTCTATTGTAGTTTTTCTCCCCTTTTTTATGGTCGGCACGTGGAACAAAACTGGAACAAAACTGATAGAGTGTCATGATTCCGATTTTTTAAAATTGTATTTGAAACATTAAACCCTAAAGTTTATTTCCTTTCTCCAAAAAAGAAATGTATATATGTACCTGTGAAAACACTTATAATAAAAAGAAAATATTTCCACGGTGACATTCAGAAACTGACACGTTTAGCTAAGATTGAAGTTACATAAATTCATTTTACAAATTGCTTTAAAGGTAAATATTAGCTTCCTTTGACTATTTCCAAAATTATTATAAAAGTCCTAAAATATTGAATTTATATAGAAAAAAATGGTTCATACAAACTAGATTACTTAGCCTCCCAAAGAAATAGAGTTTTGCTTCGCATACTCAAGATAAACAAGATATCGTCTAGCATTTGTTCTACGGAGGCCCAAAATCTCAGGATGTCAAAAAGCTTTCCGTAAATCATATTAGATGGTTGGGGAGAGAGAAGGGTGCAAAACTGACTTTTTTCCCTTTTACCCAACCGTGCATCAGTAAATTCTCATCGTAAACGTTAGTATAAGTGTTAACATTTATACTTCAATCATTTTTGTGTGTTCCTGCTTAAAATTTTCTTTTTCTAAATTATATAAAATTATGGTACGTTTAAGGTTACATGTTCATTTATGCCAGGAAAATAATAGCGTCTTATAGGCACCGCCAAAACTGGGGGGGCCGGTCAGTACTTTTTGACGGACCGTCTTTTTAAAAATCTACCAAAAATCAGGTAATTATCCGATCAATACGAAATTTTCAGCGATTATTAGGAGAAGAATGAACTTTATAACAGTGTACTTATTTTTCATAAACGATATTTATATATATATATTTTTTTGCTTACAACCCCCCCTTGTTTTGTAAGTGGGAACAAATATGCTTAAAATAATCATCTGAAACTGAAATCAACATATTGTGTTATTGTAAGGGACAGAATTATAGATTAAAAAAAAAAAAAAAATTGTTTGCATACCTTATTTTGACGTCTGAATATCAGAACTTCGATTGTGTTTAATTATCCCGCTTTTGAGTTTTGAAGTGTGAAATTCGGTGAATATGTTAAGTAAAATAATTCATTTAAGTTAAGCAAAACAAAAAAAAAAAAATTTAATATTTATACGAAAAAAGCTATTTTAAAATTTTTGATAAATAAATTAACAATTTTTTTTTAGCGAGCCGAGTAATGCATGACCATTATTAAACAGGGCATGCTTTGAATAATCAATACCAAAAAAAAAAATTCGATAAATATTGTGCCCTTTGTGTTAAAAATAGCATCATTTTTTTTCGATCCCGTTTGAAAACGTTTGCCGCCTTTCGACTACGGTGGACCAAGCGCGCTGAAATATTTTTTTTTTATTCAGCTTTAAATTGCCCCCCCCATTTTGGGGAACCTGCCCCCCACACATATACACATTAAAAACCAAACGCATACAAATGGTCACCCATCTGGTACTGGCCAGCCTCAGCTTAATAATACATTGAAATTTTCGTCACTGAAAAATAAGTTTTTTTTGGCCTGTTTGGTCTTCATAGTTTTCTTATCATCAAAAGAAAACGTAAACAGAGTCGATCTGAACTCTACGTCAACGCGAAATATTTGGTTACCTATATGAATAAGTGGAATTATTTGAAATTCAGGTACTTATATTATAATATTTGTGCATATTCTCTTAGAAAATCATCCTAAATCTTAGTTAGACAATAAATAAATTAATTAATTATTTCAAAAACCCTTTTTTTTTAAATATTTAAGTACGTTTTTTGTGCAAGACAAAAAATGTCAATTGTTAACTTTTTGGGAAAATTTAACATTTAAAATTGAATTAAAAATAGTAGAAAAAGTTTTACATTATTCTGTTTTCTATATGATAAAATTCAGGGGTTTATCTTTCTGGAAAAAAAAAGTTACTCAGAAATAATGGATTTTAATAAATGTAATTTCGTTTTAAAAAACAACAACAACTTGATTTTTCGGCCATTTTTGGCGGTGCCTAGCGTCTTACATATAAGAATTACTATAACAATGTTAACCTAAAATTAGGAAATGTTTTTTTTTTGTACAAAACAAATTAATTAATGCTTAATTTTATGATAATATCGTTAGTTCGATGAAATATTTTCTCTCCGAGTAATGTCTATTTCGTTAATACGGATATAGTTTTTTTTTTTGTTATTTAAAAGAAATGGATATTTTTTATTGTTACAATTTACGAAAAACAAATGTATATTTTTATTGTTACAATTTACGATGCAAAATACATTTATTTATTTTTTTACTATTAGGAATCATATCTTTTATTAAGGTGCTTTGTTTTTGTTGTCTAAACAGAATAATACATTTTCACGAGGATTTACATAAAAAATAAGCGATTACTTATATTTCGTGATTATCATTTGATAAATAATGAACATTTGAACTTGGTGAATTCTGTCTTGTATTTTATTACTGTTGAAAAATAACTGTAGTTTGTCAGCGTGACCCGCTTGTTTTTTCTTTATCTCATCCTTCTCCTGCGTCTCTTTATCTCCATCTTCCTCCTCCTTATTATCATCGGTGTAAATGCAGGTGTTTAATAATTTGCATTTTTAAAAATATTTATGATGCATAAACATTTTAAAATGTTACTGTAAGTGTTTTACGTTCATTTATTATTCGATCCAAAACTCCTATGAAGTATTTTCTTTTTATTTTACGTTATTCTGTCGGTTTTATCAGTCGAAGTTATCAACACATTTATCTGTTTACGGTGTATGCATTTTTGTTTTTATCTTATAAACAAAACAACACTTTTGAACTGAATAACACTGCACCAATACATAAATTACAACGTGTGTTTATTTAACAAAGAGGAAGAAGGTAGAGGAGAGCCAGTAAAGTGATAAACGGATATCCGCAACAAAATAGTGATATATATTTTAAAAGTTGGCATTCGTAAAGTTGTCAGGTGTGTGGTCTTTTGTTTGAATCGTTTTACTTTCCCGGTAATGTTTCCCCATCGATTTCGCCATGCTCATCAGAAATTGCCCTTTGTTATTGCGAACGGATATGCTGCTTATCTGATGTAACCGGAATATTAACGAGCTTATAAACATATGATATGAAAAGATTACGCATTAATGGATCCTAGCGAGTTTTGTCATTAGTGTGACTGCAGGTGTTCACTTTCTTTACATAAACTTCGCATTTTTAAATTAATGTTTCATTTTACTCACGGTATTTATGTTTAACTATTAGCATGATTGTTTCCTTATGCTCAATACCAGTAAGAAATTACATTATATAAGTAATAAAGCGCGAACGCGAGTATGGCGACGGTATGCAAATGATGAACCGTGTGCGGGATGTCATAATGACGAGGAAGAAAATAAAAATATATATAAATAGAACACATTCACGACTTAATAACATAAATTATTAAGTTGAAGATCATTAGCTTTAATTACATGTGCGTTTCATGAGAATGATATGTAATTCCACAGAATTTGGACGAAACTATTTGTCTTTACCCAATCCTAATTTTATTCTGCAGAGTTTTTTTTACAAAGGGGTAACCGCTTAACAAGGGCCGAAGGCGACTCGAGGATAAATGTTATTGAGTGCACAGTAGTCAATGGCATAATTTCTTAATTATCGTTAAATTGGTAAATTGGATTATTTAATGGGACGATAATCGTTAAATGTGGTAAATTGGAGTATTTAATGGGACGATTCATCAATAATTTGTTTACGTTGGATTTAAAGATAACCAAATTGTAGTTCGCTGGAAAACAGAGAATTGCACAGGCGGCCAGTTCTGAGAAATTAGCTTTGTTCATGGAATTTCTCGAATAACGTATTTATGTTCTAATTATTAGAATGATTGTTTTCTGATGCCCAGCGCAAGTAAGAAATTATATTATATAAGTAACAGAGCCCGGACGCGCGTATGGCGGCTGTATTCAAATGAATCAAATGATCCCGTGTCTAGGATGACGTCATCGCGATGAAAAAAAGAAAAAAAAACAGATATAAGAAAACATGTCTGCAGGCTTGTCTTCTGTTTTTGGCAACGTACTCTGCTACAACTGCTTGATAAATTTCTCTGCCAAGAGTGTCTTCATGTTTCCGCATGTGTAAATGTGTGTAACTGTACATATTTTCTTAACAGAAAAACAGAATTTTCTTAACAGACAAACAGAATTTTAGCAAAAGGTTACGTATTTACTGAAAGAAAAATAGCTCTATCCCTACCAAAGGTCAGCTCAATGTTGATAAAAATAAAATTATATTATTTTAAAATGGTTTCTCCTTTATGACTTAATAACGTAAATGCTCAACTGCAAGATCATTCGCTTTAATGACATTATATGTCCGTTTGATGACAATTTTAAGTGATTCCGCAAAATTTGAACGAAACTATTTTCCTTTGCCCAACCTTAAACAAAATCTAACCCAATCACAATTTATATTCTGCTAAAAAAATAGATAACGTTAGGTTTAACTTCTATATACTAAGCCTTGACTTATTTTAATGAAGCAAGCGTTTTCATTAATCGCTTGTAAAAAACAATTGAGAGATTATTTCAGGAGCCCCAAATTGTTTTACTTTGAAATGTATCATATACAACTTTACACTCTATAGTAAACACATGTTTTTGTTTGTTAGACAAAAAGACAAAAATAAATCAGCAATTGCATGAGAAGAATTTTCCTTTTCATTTCTGCTTCCAGATAAGTCCACACATATCTCTGTTTACAATTCCAGGATAAATTCGAGAATGGCCATTCTTCTGTATTTTATAGCAAACAATGGCTGTTTCATCGATATCCGTGTAGAAGCGTGCGCCTTCACAATAAATCTAACTTAACTCCAAACAAACCTTAATTATTTTAACGGATATTAATAGGATTCCCTCAGTCTCCGCTTCCCTAAATTAATTTTATTTTTATGATTGAGTAATGGTGAGTTAAAATAAAACCTTTATTGTCCATGCATCGCAAAGTTGTTAAATAACATTGTGGAATGATCGAGCATATAATATGTCATCAAAACATTACAGCGACATTCAAATTAATTTTTAGCGAACGTTTTTGTTGGAGAATTCGTGTGTTTAATAATGTTCTCCCTATTTTTAACCTTAAACTAGGCAGATTCGTACGTAGATGTAAGAGACTTGTATTGTCAACCGGGTTTGGTGGCAGTTGAGCAGCTTGATCTGTGTTCACATTACATTTAAATTAGTATAGTCATGGAAGCAGAAAACAGTAAAAAGTCTAGCGGTTTAGTGAAGAAAAAAGAATTGAAGTAGTAGACCTTCCAGCATGAAAATACATCAGCTGAGAAGAGGTTGATTTTGCTGCTTGAGAGTTTAGTCAGAGGTATGTACATCGATATCGGTACAAGTAAAATAAGTTAATCTGAGCTCGTTTTAACAAAACGGGCACAGACATACAGCATTGCCTCGATGGAACACAAGTTTGAGGTGGGCCAATAAAAGTTATTACATTTGAGACTCTTCTGGGGTCTGGCAAATAGTGAGAAACTAGTGGTCCCTGAACCAGATCATATTTGGCAACAATACTGCATGAAAACATTTAGACTTTGTATAGATATAGGGCAATCTCTGGTGTCAATATTTTTTTTTGCAGAGTAAAAGGAGTCCAACGTTTCGCAGCAGTTTTGGAATGACCCTAATGTATTTTTTTCTAATTCATGTTGCCTGTTAATAGTGGTACTTCTGCGATTTGTATTCGCTAAATTGAAAAAAAAATTAGTGAGCAAGTACGTTTCTAATTATTATATATTTTTTTCTTTTCATCTTATCGAAATCGTACGATTATAGCACAGATGTTTAGCCTTTGTGTATCTTTTTATTCGGTGTATTTTGTATTTGCTAAAAAATTATATAAAGCTGAACAATTAATCCCATTAATGGTTACATTTGCTATCTTCCTTTTTCTTGTAGCGACGGTTTGAAGATGATGAAAGGCCATAAAAGAAACATAATTTAACGAAGCTGCATCGGATCTGTTGTTTTTACAGTTGCGCGCTAATTCGAACTCATAAAATCAGACCAAAGTTATTACAGTGTTGGTTTTTGTCGACGTATCAATTAAATGCTATTCGAAACTGCTGATTTTAGGTGACATTTGCATGCCCTAACCATGTTATGTGCGTTTGCTTTTGCTTCGCCCTCTTCTACTTGTTTCGGGTTCCAATAACGACATATTGTTCATTTATTCGTTAAACAGACAAACTCGCACACGTATAAACAATACCATTGAAATTGCTGGTATTTCCATCTGTTTTAATCGCAAGAACACGTAACACAAGTTCATAAGAATGAATCCATTTTCTCTCAACATAATACTCTGATTTATAAAATACTGCACGGGCAGTTCCGTTGGCATTCGCCGCCAAGAGCGCTTCTGTCATTAAGCAATATACTTCATACACCCTAAAGATGAGAATAATGGTTATAAGCTACTGATGTGGTGGAGGGATTCTGTACTGCAAAATCACAATCTGTGATCTGTTATAAACAATGTTTGACAGAAAATCGGATATTTAGATGGGCGTGTATTGGTCCTGAGTAGTGCTATTAGTTCCACCATCCGAAGCATTGCTTCCTCACTTTAGGGCGATGTTAATTTATGGGCAACCGCCAGATACGCCACCGTAATATTTAATAGATGAGGATGGCGTTGACTTAGGGGTGTTTTCTGGATTGTCTCCACATTTCAACTTTCTGTAATGTTTCCCTGCGTTGAGAAAAATTTCATTCAGAATATTATATGACAGACCAACACACGGAGAACCCGTTTCATATGCGGCTTAGACTCGCACGTAAAAGTCACTATTTTAATACAATTTAGAAATTCGTTTATTTTTTATCATGATTTTAGTCACTTTTGCTATTTTCTGCGTATTATAAAAAATGTAAATATATATGTTGATTAAAACGAGAAAATAATTTAAAAAAAAAACGCTAAAAATATGGAAAAATCGTATAATTTTCCAACATTGTTTTCTATCAGTAGTTTCTTATTCAAAAATAAATAATCATGACATTTACCTGAAACGGAATGATCTTTGCTTGATTTGTATTTTAATTTTCTACATTTTTTTTTTTAATTTTTCCAAAATATTATTCAAGAATATTGTTATTTTAATCAACAATTCATTGAAATCGTTTACATTTTTCAATTAATGTTTAAGGAAATTTGAATTATGAATATGTATATGTTATCCATAAATCGCCTGGGCGGACATTTTGATAGCATTGCCATTACACTATGTAGTTACGCGATTGCGTTTTTTTTCGGTAATATTTTCACAACTAGAATACATCAATAAATAAACATGCAGATTCATCATTGGTCAAAGTATTAATCCTGTATCTAAGTACCCCGGGAATGACGTCAAAGAAGTTTAAAATAGGGGCCGTAGAATCTTGTAATTGTAGGTCAGCCAGTTTGACCGACATTTCAGGCAATACGTTGAGGAATGTTTTTACGTCATCAACCCCCCCCAAATAGAGAAAGCCAGACAACAACAATATGAAGAGAAGCACCGACCACTGAGGTGAAAAGTGGACATATTATTTCCCTGTCATTCTTTACACCCACCCCAACATGCGTCCTTTCTATGCTGTCATTGTTGTTACTGAAAATATGCATTGTTTAAAATCATTCGTTATAAGATATTTTGTTTTGTGGTTTCGTCTTTTGTAAAGGTATACCCCATTAAAATGATTTCAAATAACCCCGGACTAACGATCCGGCTAGTTCTATGAATAACACGACAATAGCAATCACAATCCGACACAAATGCATATTGACGAAACGCTTTTAGTTTCCTTACTTAAATGTATGTCTCCTCCATTAAATTAGTGTTAAATATGCTACTATCTGCATGCATTTAGATATGTTCACAGGAAAATTAAGAAAATGTCCTTTACAATCTTTTGGGCTATAAAAATGAAGGCACATTATGTTGTTAAATCATTTTAGTACTGCCACGCGATAAGGACCAGACAATGGAAGACTCGATAAGAACAAAAACTGGATATATATATATATATATATATATATATATATATATATATATATATATATATATATATATAAGACCATAAAATCCTAGATTGTGCATCCATAAGACCACGTGGCGTAGTAAATAGAAGCGTTGAATGACTCTCTACGGTGTGAGGTGTGCATTGTCTGTAGACAGAGAATTATTTGGCGAAAATGTTGTGAGTCAACAACTGTAGCGAACAGTAATTACTGATAAGTACAGCTATGCCAACAGAATATTCTTATCATTGTTTTGACTCTCAAATAAATATTCGACCCAGTTAGACACAGTTATTCAACCAAGAACCAGCTCACTCTCTAGAAAGCATCAACGGATACACACTCGAGAGTCAGAACAATGAAAAGAATATGCTTTTGACCAAATACTACTGATAAGCTTCTTTCTTTAAAATGCGCAACTGAGGAACACTTTTTCGTTTGTCGGTTTTCTATCTGACAACAATTTGGTTGTACTCAAGTCTAACGTAAACAAATTTTTGAGGAAACGTCCCCTTATGTAATATAATTAACCAAATTTCCACTACTAACGATAACTATGTTACTTCATTGACTGTTGTACACCGCGTAACACTTATCCTCGAGTGGTATCCGGGCCTTGGTAAATAGCGACCCCCTACGTAAAAAAAAAACGCAAGAAACACAAAATTCTTGCAGTCAGTGAGATGGAACTATCACGAGAGAAAGCTTTTGGACATCTACGATCATCTAGAGAAAAGTGATAAGATTTTTAGAAGAATTTGTCGGATACATTTACGTCAAGAGGTTCACGTGCAATCGGGTTTCAAAGCGCAGTCAATTAAAGTCATTAGAAAAATAGAATACAGAAAAAGCATTGAAGCAAGGGTTCCATATTTGAACTTGGACTAAAACAGGGTGAAAAGGTGTAGACGCGCCAGCCTGGATCTAGCAACCATATTTATATGTTGGTAAATTGTGGCTTATTGTTATAAAGGATACAAGTCCGGTGGCTGAACACTATTTGAAATAGAAATTCATGAAAGCCTTAATATCATTTAAATTTCGATGAATCCATCAGTTACAGAAAGGGAGGGATCATAAAAAAATAAATGATGATAAACTGAAATAATTCTTGAAAATCCAATGTTGAAAAAAAAACAATCTAATCAGATAACAGCAAACTAAGGTTCTTTAAAACAAAATGACACAAATTAAATATAACTACTATATGAAACAAAAGCATTACCAGTACCACCGGAACAAACACCCAAGAAAGATATGTAATTAAAAACCAATAATTCTTCTACAAAAAAGCGGTACTGCGAACAGAAGTAATTACTAAAAAAACCTGGCGAGGATATATTCGAGATGAAAATGTGAAAAGTTGAAAGTACCCTCAGTCTTCGATAAATAATACTGGAAGACTCTTGAAATCATAGCGAGATTCAATGAAAACGATCTTAAAGAAAAGAGGAACGATCTTTATTAAATGACATAATATCAGTGTGATTTTGATGAGAACGCAAATTGGATTTTCAAGCTGAAAAAATGTTACTAATAACCTATAAATCTTTAAAAACGTATTTTTACTCAATTTATATGTCAAATAATCTATTTTTCCAATGATGGAGCTATAACACTGGCACTTACTAGTGTTGATATCGTTCATTGTTTAAACAGTAGAACGACCAAGGGAAACAATAACAGCGTCACCACCTTACTAATAGATAATAATCGAGATTTCGCTTCTAAGAAGATTAAGGGTGGTAAAAATAAAACTGATTTCTATAGCGCTCGGAATAGGGACGACAAAACAAACGTTCCTTTGTTTTTGCTGGTAAGTCTTTAATAATTAAAATATGTAAAATATGTAACAGGATATAACTTACATGAACAATATAATTTATTTGAATAAATGTAATTCGTGTATAATTAGTTTTTAATAAAAAACATACATACGTGGAAAACGACACATTTGAATAAATATATGTTTTTTTTTTAAATAAAATAGAGCTTGTTTACACGTAAGTATACACATAAAAAATAGCAAATAAATATGTCCACCCATATCAATGCTAATGTAAATTAATTTTATTCGCAATCTCTCACTCATTTTTAATTATTATTTTATTACTAGTATTACAACAAACCACAAAAATGCCATATTACTCTTCAGTGATGCGAGATTTCAACTACGAATGTCAAGTGGTCTGAGTAGCTTGGGTGGAGGTGGTAGGAGCAAGGTTAAATGGATTACGAACGAAACAGGCAACTTAGCATGTCATATTCTCACTCTGTCTCTGTTTTAATCCGATGCTAGTTTTGATAATCCAACGAAATATGCTCTGATTCACTTCTGCATATGCAACCCTCAATGAACGTACATCCAAGCTACTCGCATTTAAATCCCACCTCTTTAATTTAGTGGTCCCTAGATGCCAGTTGACTTCATTTTTGACTCTGAAATCTTTTTCATCAGATCGCTTGCCTGTTGAAATTCCCTTTCCGCTCACTCTAACTCGATCCTACAAAAAGTGTCGATACTTAAAGGCAATAAAGTCAACTAACTACGCTAAAACTAGGAATAATCTTAGACGCGATCGCAGTAATCTCTCCAGTATAATTAGGAATCCTGCACCAATAAATTCAATCGTATCAAATTATTACTTTAACTATTAATTTATCTCACTACCTATAGAAATGAGTTTTTCTCGCGTTTACGTTAGTAGTAAAACTTTACCTATGTAAAAATTCTTAAAACGAGCTTTTACATTACTAAGTCATAGATATGCGAGCGACTACATGAAGGTAAACTAATGTGCATATTCATATGAAAACGAAACTTACGCATGTTTTCATTTTTTATGGTTTCTTATCCGTATCATAAAAATATTACAAATTAAAATAAAATTAAAACAAATAAAATTATACGTATGCAACGTTTAAGTATTCTGCATGAATGGGTAGAATGTAGGATTAAAACGTTCTAACACACGGAAGTATATATATATATATATATATATATATATATATATATATATATATATATATATTCAAACTAGGCGAAACTACACAGTGTAAATTAGTAATAAAAACAGTAAAACGACAGAGAACACATCAACCAATAAGTAGGATGCACGGGAAAAACAACCCTGACGATGGTCAATCGAAACCGAAAACGTTCGGCTAGCTAGGGGACTTTATAAGAACTTTGGATCCCACAACAAAAATACTTGTACGAAAACAAGAAAAATTCGAAAGAAAGATCATAAAAGGAAGAACGAAGACCCTCTTGACCCTCTTCAATAAAATATGTGCGACTATATATATATATATATATATATATATATATATATATATATATATATATACATATATATATATATATATATATATATATATATATATATATATATATGAAGAACACAACGATTAAAAATTGTAATTTACAAGAATTTATTGTTCGACAGTATACTTGAAAATATATAGAGAAATTTTCTTAATCCGCGGGTTTCAAAGAATGCGTTCTTTATTTTTTACAACGGAGTTACCACTTATAAAGGAACATAGTCACTCGAGGATAAGGCTTAATGCGTGTACAATAGTCAGACGATATTATTGTAACGGTTAGTAGTGGAAATTTGGTAAACTGCATTACTCATGAGGACGACTGAATAAAAACTTTTCCACGTTGGACTTGAAGACGATACTATTGTAGTCAGCTAGAAAACCGGCAAACGGAAGAAACTTACAAAGGCAGGTAGCTCTAAGACAGAAGCTTTGGTCATGAAATCTACGTTTTGAGTTAGGCACAGTTAAAGAGTGGGAGAAATTATTGAAAGTGGTTTCAACTAGATGAGTGTTTTCGAGGGGATCTATACATTAGAGCTCAGAGGAATATTTGTCATGAAAATAAAGATAAAGCAGATAGAGGCTCGCAACGTCTCTTATTTTAGAACTAGGTTGGAGTGAAGAGAAAACGTTATCTCCCCTATCAGGCTTCGAATCTATTTTGAGCTCTGTCCAGATGTGGACAAAAATACTCCATCCTTGGATCTACTTGACTCTTTTATAGTTAGAGGATAGCATCGGCAGTGAGATATCTACTAGAGAAGAAGAACATCTCATTTTTCCAGCGAACTTTGCAACGGATTTAAATGTACTTGTTCCATTTCAGAGCAGTAGTAAAGGTCTGAGCCACAAGTTTTCAAAAACATTACTGTCCATAAGACGAAAGCAGTCTATTTTAATCGATGCAGGAAAAATGCAAAGCGTAAAGATAGAAGCTTTCTTTTAGTTGAATTAGAATTACCTTACCAGCTCTTTCCCTATTGTATTACGTGCTCAAGATCAGAAGAGAGAACTTACACCTTCTGAAGTGTCGTCAGCATAAATGTCTACGAATGATCTGAGGATGTTATTTGGGAGATCTCATTATTTAAATGTATGATGTTTCAGATTACCGTCGAAGTTTTACCGTTATGCCAACCATTAGGTAAATTTGATAATAATTCACAAGTGTGCTATGGGAGTACATGCCACATGTATCAGTTTGCCCTATCATTACACGCTCGAGAATAAGACATGTTGTTTATAACAATCAAACATACGGGTCTGGCAAGTGACGGTTGTCACAGGGAGTATACAATAAAAAAGCTTAGCGTGATATTTCCAGTAAGGTCAATGTATTTTGTGTAATCAACTTTATACCTCTAGTGGGCATTAAATTCCGAAATATATAAAATTGGCAGCACAGATCAGAGGACGGTGATGTACGCTTCGTGGAACATAGGCAAGTAAGGCCCTAACATGCGTCGGAGAAGAACGCTAAACAAAATGCAGGTGAGTATTGCAGCATTATAATGCTAACGGACAGCACGCGAATGCTTGATTTTCAAATTCAAATGTAAGTTCTCGAAACAGCGAGTATTATACATTAAGCCAGTGAATGTATTCCT
>NC_136490.1:109219292-109234292 GCF_053919585.1 Euprymna scolopes
TCCTTACTTAGAAAAAACTGCGCAAGAGGTGTTACTGTTTTCATGATAGAGTGTGCCGAATACACATCAGCTTTGCCTGTCCTCGAATCTATCAATCGCCGAACTCCCTCTCCTAGACTTTCCGACAAACGATTATTCCCTACCCTTTTTTATATTAGAAAAGTAAGCTTTTTACAAGGGCGGCACCACTTATTAAAAAACTCAGGGAAAATAAGTAATGAATGTAAGGTGGCAGTTCACTAATGTTTTAATGATGTAAGTTGGGCACACTTTACCATTAAAGGGAACGGTTCAACAAGAACATGGTTAAGCAGACTCGAATGCTGCCATAATGTAGTCGGCTAGGATGCAAGTCTATGGAGCAGTGTTTTACAGACGAATTCTTCAAAGAAAGAGGCTGTATTTGTAGAAGCTGCATTTAGATTTAGGCACATATAGAGAATGGCAGAAACTGTTGATAGTGATTATAACTAGTTGTAGATTTCATTGCGAAATGTTGCCAGGACGGGCTAGAGATTGGAGTTCAGGTGAGCACTTGCCGTTTAAAAAAGCGATAGAGCTAAGGCAGGCGTGAGGAAGAGGCTTTAGGGAAGAAAAATGCATCACATACTAAATTTCTGAGCCGATATTGAACTTTATCAAGGCAGTATAGGTTACGCTGATTAACTCATGCTCACGTGGCAAGACTTTTCAATTTTAGGACGTACTTGGCCTTTTTACAGATAGAGGATTACATACGTAATGAGATACCTACTGGGACGGTAGCATATCTCTAGATATATTTGAAACAGATTTGGTTTATGAGGTCCATTTCATATTAGGAGTAAAGTTAAGTATCAGAAGCTTGACCAAACACGGTGCTTCCTCTAGAGAAGCCATTCATTTGAATTGGGACCTGGTGGACATCTGAGCTCCCGACCTAATAGGCGTCACCGGACAATCCCCAATCTAATATGTTTTGTTTATGATGATGACCATGATGATGATGCTGCTGATGATGATGATGATGATCGTCATCATCATCATCATAATCACCATCATCATCATCGCCGTTGCCGTCGGTAGCAGCAGAAGTATTAACCGCCACAACATGGTTTTCTAGTAACAAAATCGAAATTGCCTACAATTTAACTGCTATATTTGTTCATTATTAGTATAACTAGCATCAGGGACAATTGCAATAGTATAAACAGTGTAACAAATTAACTTCTCTATTCTCTACGGAGTCGTATGGGAAATTTATTCATGTTTTGAATCCGTTAGATATGACATCGTTTCTTATTACGATGACAAAGTGTCAATACTTGTGAAAAGAGACACTTATTTTGATTTTGTTCTATTAGCAATTTACTCTAGGTTTACCAGAAGCATTTCATATTGCAGACTGATTCAAAACGTTTGCAAAATTAAACCTAAAAGTATTCATTAATTACTTACGTAGTTAATATTACGTCTACATTTCTATTGCCCTACCTTAGACTAATCTATTTACCGTGTGTGTGCAGTGTCGGACTCAACCAACAGCTGACGATAGATGTCGTCCTTGCAAACTTAATGAATTTATTCTTACGGTTTTGCTTTTCGAAGTATTTGTAAAAATTGTGTAGTTTCTCATTAACCTTATTTTTTACTTTATTAGTTGTTAAAATAAATTAGAAATAATAAAATATCCTTACGGCCATATCAAAATCTCAAATTACATTACATCAAAATTTAAATCATTATTTTTTTATTGTAATAACTATTATGTTTTCTTTTAAAGTTCTCCAAATTTATGCCTGCTATTTCAATTCCATTCCAATCGAGCAGTAGAGTCTGAAAATTGCATATTATGATGACCGAACTGATGCATCTATGACATGAAATTTCAATGCTCTGTTGTAGATATTTGCGGTTGAAAATTTTAATAACAACCCCATTATGAACGTATATCAACTGCATATATGCATGGTTAGATACTGGTAAAAGCTAATTGAGAATAGGGGCGATTGCATGTACAACACTCTGTACCCGTTTTAATGGTACTGCTCCAGTCTACATACTATTTCAACTGAAATTTTAGTAACACAATTTATCGCAGTCGACAAAGCCAATCTCGTGAACGTATGATGCATCTGCTTGCGGCTTCCCGATTGATAATCATGCTGAATTTGGCACAAATGACAATTGATGCCCGAACAATAAAATGCCATGGTAAAAGTGTAACACATTTTCTCTAGCACTTCTATAACTATTTCGCTATCCTTTTTATCTTTCTCTCCTTATTTAATTTTCTACACCGCGAACCCTATTCCTTTCTCTATGAAAATCCACATCCTATCGTCATCGGCTGAAAAAATGATGACTAAAGCTAAAATATCTCTGCTTTTCTCTAATAACTCGCGTACATACTAAGCTTTCATATCTGCTTATATAAGTTGTAAGGACCTTTATACGTTTAAAGCAAAATTCTATTATATGTTTAATAACCAGGGGAACTCGGTCTTACCAGTCATATAATACGCTCGAATTAATGCATAGTTCGTATTTATTATTACGGGTCCAATAAATTATTTTATTACCTACATACACTAGTATTTCAAGAATCATCAGTGCAGAGTGACACGATTACTAACGGTCGAAAGATTCGAACACGCCCACGAAGCCAGCTCTGACTTAATTAACAACAATTAACCTCGAGACCATTCTTAAACACAGAAAATGTACGTGGAAATAGTTACATTTATTTTTTTCAATGTTGTTGCGGAGTTAGGCACACGATTTTATATATATATATATATATATATATATACATATATATATATATATGTATATGCCAGCCGATTTACCCGAGCTTTGCTACGGATATATTTGTATTACACAATACTAATTGGCATTCTTTTAATATTTATGTAATTACAGGTTCGAAACCAACACTTCTGGGTAAACGGCATTTCTTGTACCACTGGTAAAAATGTAAACGAAAGTTCTACATTATGTAGAAAAAAAACTGTACAGGTCCGTTTTCAGTTTGTGTTGCTCCCAAAAATGTAAATTAGTATTTTTGCCGATAAACTATGCTTGGTTGTGTACATAAAAAGTACCCCATTTTTAATAAAGGAAGGACTTTCACATAACAATTTTTAATAAAGAAAGGATTTTCACATAACAATTTAATAAACAAAAGATACGGCAAACATTGAATTACACTTGTAAATCATATCTAAAAAAATAGCACGGTTCGTAAACTGCAGAAGTACAAAACAGATAAAAACACGCATTTTTGTACTTCTGCAATTATTTTTCGTTGAGTGACGCTGAGACATAAAGCGACACCCCCTCCCCCCGAAAAAAACCCATAATTACGTCGAAACTCCCCCACACAAATATATATTATCAACTAAGTCAATTAACCAGACAGGAAAACATAAGATATTTCTCAAAAGAAAATCGAAGAAAAAAAATTGAAAAAAAAAATACGCGTAGGAATATATCTGATATAAAAAGCATTACTTTACCTTGTTTCTTTTTCAAAGTATTATGGGAACGATAATAAAATTCAGACAGTCAAGTGAATAGTTGAAAAATGATTTTAAAATCGTCCGTAGGAAATAAATTTTAACCTTTTGGTAAAGGTGCTCACACCTTATAATGAATCGACATTTATAGCCGAGACTTTAATAGAGGGCTAACGATTTAAAATATTTCGTCGAAAAATAAAATCATCCTTAGCCTAATTATTTATTTTTTATCAATGTTTATAACTTTTACATTTATAGAAAATAAATAATCAAAACAAATCATTTTATCACCATATCTCTCGATTTGGTTAAAAACTATATCCGTTCATAACCGGAAGTGAAATATCAGTGAAAATTACTTAAAATGTGGCAGTTTAGCAAATAGTACAAAATAACTTAAATTAAAAAAAATTAAATAAATTTACTCTTAAATAGAACAATTACATCAATTACATTACTATAATCAGCAATTTTTATTGAGCGAATTATTTAAAAATACTTTTTTTAATATAATATGCAAATTAGATTAGTTCTATTATGTACATTGCCTTCAATATAGTGTATATATATTGATCGTGATGCTATTTATTTATATAGAAAATCTTATACTAAAAAAAAAAAAAATTCATATATATAACCGTTTTCAGCAGGAAGTTTTGTATATATTAATCAAATTGTGAACAAACAGACAGGATTAAGGATTTATATATTATATATATATATATACATATATATATATATATATATATATATATATATATAAGGAATCTTCAGTGCAGGGTGCCCCGATTACAACCAGTCTAACGATTCGAACTCGGCAATACGAGACATCTCTGGCTCCATCAGCAAAGACCGTATCCTTCGGCTACCATTAACCGAGTGAATAACGTTGGATTTAAACATTATAATTTTAAATATTCTTTACGTTAGTCAGGCAGTGATAAAATCGTTATACGATGATTTATGCATATATATGTATAAATATATATATATATATATATATATATATATATATATATATATATATATATATATATATACATGATCTATACATATATATATATATATATATATATATACATATATATATTATTGATTGATTGATTTGAATAAAAATACCTTAAGTGCCATCAGCTTGAAACGAAACCAAACCTTTTAAGACCTCAACCTTGTTCTGTGCACTTTGAACACACCTGACGGATGGATGACATATCTATATATTAAATTAAATGACTTGAAGCTAATGACTGTATGCAGATATGCAAAAAGTAATAGACATATGTCGGCAAATTGGAACAAACATTTTGTATTTCAACATCCTGTACGCATTACTCATCAATCAAAACAAATATTTTACTCAATATAAACCATCCTTCCTATTTCCTGTGTATTCCCGTGTTATGTGACCAGTGGTTTATCGGTTAAAAATACATACATATACATCTACTGTTTTATTGCTATAGACTATGAACTCACTTGCGCACAACATATTTTTGGTTCTTTTCTTTGAAACATTTATTTGAAATAAATACCCTTCTGTTCCGCTGATACACGAGATTGTTAAATCCTGCGTATCAAAGTAATTTAATTTTATTTTTGTAGAAACACAAGACTGAACCTAGCGATCTCTTGTGTTTTCCTTTTATGTTCTATTAATTGCACCGACATTTCATGGAGTGTTGATTTTTTTTAATTAATGCCTTTAATCTCAGATACAATTCTTATTTACCAGCCGGCTGTGTAAATCAATTATTCTTTCATCAATTTTTTTTTCTCGGAAGTTTTGTTTTATTCTAACTAAAACTATTCGTATTTTTTAGGTTTCCAATGTTAATACATGCTGATCCCCTAAAAAAAAACAGAGGGCATTCAATTGTTTTTCGTAGCATTTTACAGTCAACGGAGGAAAACAGGCAAACGACCCTACTGTTTTGATGTGATGTTTTGAATATAATAACCTAGTTATGACCAAAGTTTCATTTCATTTGGACAAAACACTACGAAACGGGGCCTAATTAGAGTTGTGGTCCGTTTATTTTGGGTCACCCTATATGTACACATACGTGCACATGCATATAAATGTATTCATATGCATATGTATACTTATTTATATAGTTATATAAACACACACGTATATATATATATATATATATATATATATATATATATATATATATATATATATATATGTATATATATAAGGAAAGGATAATTCTAAAGGTGTAATATATTTAAAATTAATTAACCAATGGTAGTGTACATATATCAATAAGAATTTAAGCCATGCGTATTGACTCAAATATTTAGCAACATCATTAACACTTAGGTAATCGAGCATATATATATATATATATATACATATATATATATATATATATATATACATATATATATATATATATATATATATATATATATATATATATATACATGGAAGAAACCCCCAAAATACAAAAAAAAACACAAGAATAAATAACATCATATTTTTATTTGTGCGGATATTACACATGTTTCGAAATACAATATGCCTATAGTTAATTAAATCATTTACTAACTATTTCATTTTCAAAGCATCAAATAAATTAGCTAAATAGTCTAGCAGGAAGTTTTGTTTAACCTTTTTCTTATTATTATACACATTTATATGTAAATCATTATTAAATAAATCGTTATAGTTATTTTCATTGTGATTAGGGAGAATTCAGAAGACGGTCAAACTGACTTCAGAATTTAGAAGACGATCAAACCGATGTTGTTCAAATTAAAACTGAACGTACATTAGCTTTAGTTTACAATTCAGCTTTAAAGAACGGTTCGGATGATTCTCTACTTGTAATATTTGCTCTTACTGTCATCAGTATAAATACATATTAATAAGTAATGATAAAATTTGGAGGGCGGGTCCTATCTCTACTTAAAATTAAGAGGGAGTGGGATGAAAGTTTAACAAGCACTGCTCGAACGGTCCTTAGTTTTGCTTCTCAAATCTTCTACTTTCACATTTTGATTCACGTTTACCCTTTTTTCCTTGCTCCCTTACGGTGCAAATTTTAATTACGAATATACATATATATATATATATATATATATATATATATATATGCGTGTGTATACATATATGCGTGTGTAGAACTGTGTATGTTTATATATATATATATGTATATATGTATGTGATATGTATATGTTTATATATGAATATATTAGCGATGGGATTACTCCAATATATTTCCCGATTACATATACAGATTTTGTACTAAATTTTCGATTCCGATACAAATGCCGATTCCGATTCCGATTATTTTTATGAATCTCTAAATATTTAAATATAAAGTTGTTATCCCCCCCTGCTTACTGAAAAGAACGCATGCAAATGTGGAGATATTTTTCTAAACGAAAAAATACACTTGTATTTATCATCTATCGATGTTAGTTGTACTAGTAGTTAAACACCAATTACTGTTTATTCTTTTATAATTATTATTATTAATCAATATTATTTTTTTTATTATTTCATCATGATTTTGCTGAAAACATACAAATAGGAAAAGACAATTAAAAGAATCGTTTTGGCATCGGAAAATATGGACAGATGTTTTCGATTGCGATAATCTAACCTTTCTGATTTTTCGGATTCTTGGTTTTGATTCCGTTTAATTGTATAAACTCTAGAATATATACACATACATACATACACACATACATACATATGCATATATGTACGTATATGTATGTATATATGTGTATATATATTTATGCGAATGAACCCTTTTTGGGGACAACGGCCAACTAGCACTGTTTGTGTGTTGTGTGTATGCGTGGACTGTATTCTTGAGATAATTTTAAAATTGTGTTCTTGATATATTTTTATTAAAACTCTCTTGTTGATATATGTTTTATTGAGTGTATGATTCTAGTGCTATTTATTTATTCTTACCAGCTCTGCATTAAATATCCCTGCAACAGACAATCCTAAAAATAGAATGTAATTTTCTCAAGGATAATTTGTGATATTCAGTTTAGGATCGTTAAATGTATATATATATATATATATATATATATATATATATATATATATATATATATATATATATATATATATATATATATATGTACATATAAGTTATCCTCAATCGAAGTAGAAAAATAACAAAATACATCGTGACTTAAAAGCTTAGCATCCAGTTTATTCAAAACTAGAGGTTTATTTGTAGAGGATACTTAACTATTATTTTAGAGGAAAATATCGATCCTGTTTCTGCTAACACAGTAGTAAACTGATATAAAAGTTACATACACCGATATCAAATTGCGTCAGTTGTATTATTTACCTGTATATAAAATTATTTTCCTCCAATAATAATAATAATAATAATAATAACATTAATAATAATAATAATAATAATAACAACAACAACAGCAACAACAACAATAATAATAATAATAATAATAATAATAATAAAAAAATAAAAAATAATAATAAAAAAAAAATAATACTAATGCTGATTTCGTTTATAAACGTCTCTCTGGAAAGGAATGATATGCATTTCTAGAGGATTGCCGTCAGTCTCGGCTCCAAACCAGGAACTTCAAAGATCATGGGGTTTTCTAAGGATGTTGGTGCTTACTACAATACAGAGGTCTTAAGGCCACCTAAAACATTGGGGATTTGTATTTTTTTCAATTGTCCTTCCAGACAGATTGATACTAGTCCTAGTGTACCCACTATGACCGGATTTTGAACTCTGTATATACGCTTTACCTCCAAGGCCAATTGAGCACAATTGATCCACTTCTCGTTCTCCTCTATAACATTCCTGTCCCAGGGTACTGAAAAGTCTACAATCTGCTAGTGTTCTGAAACTTTGTCAATGACGACAAAATCCGGACGATTATGTTCCAATTGTTTGGTATTTATGACACTTTTCTCCCACCATACATCCATCATGCTATCCTCATTGTTCTTACTTCATTAGACACCCCCTCAAACCATTTTCCAGCACACGTCACCTCAAGCTTCTTGCATATCTCCCAATATATTCGGAGTACCAGGCACTCGTGTCTTTTGCGATACTCAAAAGTGCGGAAAGTATAATAATAATAATAATAATAATAATAATAATAATAATAATAATAATAATAATGATGATGATGATGAGGATGATGATGATGATGATGATGATAATAATAATAATAATAATAACATTAATAACATTAATAACAATAATAATAATAATAATAATAATAATATTAATAATAGTAATAATAATAATAATAATCATAATAATAATAATAATAATAATATATATATATATATATTTAAAATGGTAAAACTTTCATTTTTGCTACTTTTATTAATTACTTTTAATCGTAAAACATTCCTTCATTAAAAGCAACTACAATCCAAAATTAAAATGGCGCGATTTGTCAAGAAGCTCTTATCCTTGTGTTACCTCATCATAACTTTGTTATAACTAAAACAATATCTGAAGATATGTCGCAAATCAAATTTACATATGTATTCCGGATGAGATAACGAATAATTTGTGTGAAATTAATAACAAAAAACAAAAAAAATACAAAAAAAAAACACATATTGAATTATCTCAATATGCCCTGATTGTTCCGTGCATATTTTTACTTTCATTATATGTATATGTCATTTTATTTAACACAAATATTTTATAATTGATTAAAGAAAATATTTACCTTGTTTATAAATGTAATATGGATGATGTTTTATTAAAAGATTATTCAAAAGAATGACCGTTTTTATTTGAAACAAAATTGACATCTCTACTCATGTTTAATATCTTTTCATAAAAATTCTGTTAGTTTTTTCCAACCTCAAGCCGGCAAGCATATTTTGCATACCGGGTAAAGTACTAGGTATAATTTCAGTTCAGATTTCTATATTTTAACCGAGTTTGATAGAAAAAAATTCCGTGTTCATAAATTCATGCATGCTATTTAGATTTTTATCGAGACAATTCCTTACATATTACCAACTAATTTACTCTGATAAATATTTATAGTTCTGTTTTAAAAATAATTTAAAGAAAAGATATTTCTATTTTACTAAAAAGTAAAATTAATACTGCTATTCATGAGATGATCTGTTTCACTAACCAAACTATTAACATTATTATGACAGAAAAATCCATGGCTAGTATTATATGAAATAAAGTTCCAATTGATGTACCCTTGGTAGTTTTTAATGAAAATATTTTCACTATTTAAAAGCTCATGGGAGTTTTAAGATGAAAACCTTAACCGTCAGCGAAACTGTTAAAACATTAGATTAATTGTAGGCTATGTTTCACTATGCATACCTTTAGGTTAATTGATATAGAGAGAAACCAGATTTTATTTTAATTATTGATGGAGGAGCATAGCAACTACAATGTTAAAGTTGAAACAATTATGGATTACACATGTGTGAGAATACCTGGGTGTAAGACACGAAGCGGAGTTCAGATATCACATAACCAAGCTGTAGGAGACGTACAATAGTTTTTGATAGTCCTACTCCTGGAGGTCTTTAAAATAGCGTCCCATCCGTCACTGAATTTCTCTATCTTTCTCTCGCTTCCACTACTTAATCCTGAAGCAGGATAGAGAAACAGTAAGACGTTTAGAAAGTAGTCACCGAAGACGAATGCAGCCTAGCATAACCAACATATTAAAACAGAAAAGTAAGGCATTCAGAGTTTTTCTTGTTTCTACTATTAATATATCTGCCTCCTGCAATACATATTATTGTCATATCCATCATTTAAGATGATAAACTATTGACTTTTCTTTTCATAAAACTAGTAGATTTCCAATTAAACTACATCATTGTTTTGATTTCTACTAAAATATCGCTGGCGCTTTCATTTTAAGATGTACAGAAATGCCCCATACTCTAGTATTTCTCTCTTTTATTATGGTTGAAGTAACCATTTATTTATAACTAATCATAGGTTTAACTTGCCTCAAATTAGTATTAACTGTTACAGTCGCCTTTCTCTGAAATTATAATACATCGTTTTAAAATTCGTTGCTTATTTATTAGTAGTAGAATAGATAATGCATAAATATTTGTAGGTATCCTTATATATTAACTCGTATATAAATGACTTTAATAGAGTTGATATGTCTCCAAACAACAGTAAGTTAACTGGAAACTAAACGATCTCTGAGAATTTATAGTTTAATGAAAGTTAGATGATACCTTACTATAGTTAGATAAAGCACTTGTTTCGCAACTAAGGCTCCGTCATCTTCTTTATTTAAATTTAAGTTTAAACGTGCAATATGAAAGATCAAATTAACGCTATCAGTATCGATTCTCCCGTTTTGTTTAAAGATTATTTTCATTAAAGAGACATAAAGATGCAAAATCAAATCGACAATTAAAAGAAAAAGTAAATGTTCATGCTTCATGAATTGATACTTAATAAAAACAGTTAAAAAATGAATTCATCAACGGTTTTTTAGATATGCAAAAAGTCAGGAAAACTGAAAGCGTAATAGATTCCGAATTAAAGATATATCAGCAGAAAATTTGCTGCATATATATATATATATATATATATATATATATATATATATATATATATATATATATATATATATATATACGGGGGGGGGAGAGGTGCAATACTACATTATCTGCTAGCAATGCTTGGGTAAGTAGCGCTCCAAAAGTCTAGATTTAGGCACTATTTTAATTTTAAATCTTATATAGAAAAACAGATTCGACCTCTTTTTTTTATATCTCGTTAACGTATCTTTTTTCTCTAGATGGAGAAAAGCGTTGATTTGTAGACTTACACTATATCGATATCCATATATTAAAAATATATAAATGTATATGAGAAACAAATCAATATTGTCTTTTTTTTTATCCCAACGGGGAACGGGCAGCAGCTGGTTATGTAACCAAGCACATTCTTCTCTTCATATATACGGATACTTTCGAAGACATACAATGTAAAAATGTAAGTTGGATTGAAAAAAATCTCATAAATAAATGTGAAGGTGTATGTGCATTAAGATGACGTGATACGATAGTACAGAAAGTAATATATTAATGGTGGCATATGACGTAATACACGCACGTGCATATTTGTTTATTATTAATAAACAAGACACTACTGTTTTGCAGTATTTCTTTATGAAAACCTGTGGAGTCATATGTCGTTATTTGCTTATCATTTTTAATATTTTAACACATTTTTACATTAGTTATTACCATTTTACTCTGCCATTTTGTTGCATACGTTTAGAAAGACGCCATGAAAATATCGGATGCATTGCATACACGTAAATTCAGGATCTGGCGTTAACCTTAGATTCCGACCGAAGAATTGTTGTCTTGAAACGGTAGGACGCCCTAGATGTGAATCCAGATATAATTGCTAAAACTGCAAAGCAATAAAACAATAGAAATCCCAATCGAGAAATGTGATTTGATGTTGATATAATACAAAACAAAATAAATACACAGACAGAGATGGGAATGGAAAAACATTGTTTTTGTAAATCGTGGGAAGGAGTGACGGACACGAACAGTCAGTCAGAAACGAAAGTGCAAGCGAGTGAACAAGGTATTACCAACCGACACCGACCAGTCAGTCGATACCACCCAATGAAATCCAAATACGTACAAAAGTTCGCCCTGTCTTTCAGTAAACTTTATTGATTTTAAATGTTTGTTTGATTTTTTTAAATACGCTAAAATATAGATGAGTATATATATATATATATATATATATATATATATTATATATATATATATATATATATATATATATATATATATATATATATATATATTAGTCTAGCGGCACTGATGAGTTGTGAATCAACGAAACAGGTCTGTATGTCGATGACTAAAATATATTTTATATATATATATATATATACTAATGTTACGCAGTTTTTTAAAACTGCAGCCAATAAATTCTATCGAGAAAATATATAATAATTTAAGACCTCATGTAATGTTTACTAAAAGAAAAAAAACCGTTCTCTCTGTCATTTTTTTTATAGTGGGTGTTCTGTACACATTTTCAATTATCTCCTAATATTCAGAGTTATTGAAATTCTTTCCATTGATCTAATTAACAAAAGTAACTCACTAATCTCCACTTGTGTAATCCATAACTAATTTCTGAAATAAATATTAAAAAAAACATGTTCCTCTTACGACTATGTTGCTGTATGCTAGAAACATTGTGCGTACAGAGATGTGTTTTTCAATGGAATCTTGTAGAAATAAAACGCAATTAATCCTAAAAAAGCGTGGCAATATTAAAAGATTAAAATTATTTATTTGACAACAGGAATCGAACTGTTATATTATTTTGATTTTCGTGGTATAACCCATATTCAGAAAGAAAATACAAATTATTTTAAATATGTACTAACAACGCGATGGAGATGAATTGTAGAAAAGCAGTAGCAAAGTCTTGCATAGGCTTTTAAGTTATGGTTGTATTCAAGTTATGTTTAATATTATTGAATTATTATCATATATTATATTAGTAATGATTATTTGTCATTCATTTCACTTATATATCATTATGTAAAATGCCACCTTTTCTAGGCGACGCAAATGCAAACACGAAAACGCTTCGCCTGACTGTAAATGAAAAGCCTTTGTTATGCAATTGATTCTTACATTCATTTCATGTATGAATTATAATTTAGTTAATAATCACCAGACCATGAGCATAAACCGCTGCTTTACAACACCCGTTTGTTCCTATATATATATATATATATATATATATATATATATATATATATATATATATATATATATATATATATATATATATATATATAAGAATTTAAATTCCAAATTATAATCACTATAATTGCTGTTCTACTTTAATTATTGTTTTATTATGTTGTAAATATTTTAAATTTAGTGGGTCAATGTCATTAGGATGCTCCCATATTTAAAAAAAAAATAGAAACATGTAAAAATGTTGAATAAGAATTATATATTTATATATTGGATATTTTATGTGCTATTTCTATTATCATAACCAGCTTATTCATAGTTTAATGAGAATTTCATTCTATTAGTAATGTATTGAACGAAACATATCATAATAAGTACATTTCTATATTTCAAAATTATACAAATTGGACATATATAAGGAAAGAGCATGACTCCAAAATTTAAAAATAAATCGAATATATATGTAAATGTCGGAATTACTACTACTACAAGTTTCTCTACTATTACTTCTACTACTACTACTACTACTACTACTCCTACTACCACTACTGCTAATAATAATCAGACGCTTTTTTTTACCTCAATTAGTCTATACTTTAGGACTTTGACAATACAAAATGGAATTTCTGAAGGCCAATTTGCATCGAAAAGGGAAAGGTCATATTATTTAGTTTCCACTGTCTAAACAGGCTAATCTGATTAGAATTCTATCGTATTTTATTTGATATAGTTACGAATTCAATAATAATAATAATAATAATAATAATAATAATAGTAGTATTAGTAGTAGTAGTAGTAGTAATAATAATAATCATAATAATAATAATAATAATAATAATAATAATAATAATAATAATAATAATACATGATGATTGATGTAATACAAAGAACTCATAAAAAATTGATATGCAGCGGTTCTTCACCGAAAAAAAATTATTTAAAAAGGGAACCTTACAAAAGAAACAGGGGCAAATAAAAAAAAAGTATTTCTCAAGAATTACTGAACCGAAGGAGTACTTTAAAGTTTCTCTTACAATGTGATTTTCAAAATTTTAATTTACTACATCACCCAAATTTATTTCTGGTTATTTATTAGTATTATTTATTTATTTCATTTAGGTCATTTTTATATTTATAATAGAACTAGACTGGGTGTCCGGCATTGCCCGGGTGTTTCGAGGTGAGGGTTGAGTAAAAAAAAAATGTGTAAGTAAGAAGGCAGCCTTGAACCCGTACCGCAAAGATGAAATTAACGTGCAAAAAAAAACAAACAAAAAAAAAAACACTGGAAATCCGTGGCGTCTTTGCTGTTCTGCCCATCGCACAACCGGAAGTGACGTAAGTTTACATTAATGCTAGTCGCTCGAAACTATCAGCGAAAAAGGCGCCCCCTCTCGTTAGAAAAGTTCCCAGTTTAGGGTGTAGGAATTAATGTTTTTAGCCAATTGTTCGATATTTGTCGTCTGAATGGTCGAGCTGTAAAAATGATACCGAGGTCATTAGAATCCGTTGTCTCTGTGAAAAGTTTTAGGCAGACATACATGCATACATACATACATGCATGCATTTAAACAGACAGGCGGGATTTATATTATAGAAGATGTGCATTTTTTTATATAAATTTTAATAAATTCACATTTCCTGCGTGCCAATCTGTTTTGTCTCCAAATAACTAATATTTTCTGTTATCCAGCAATTTACATTAGTCCTGTTAGTAATAATATTAAGCGGTCTGTTTCGTACGTAACATTTAATGATTCATCC
>NC_136490.1:109239292-109244292 GCF_053919585.1 Euprymna scolopes
ACATTTAAATTAAAATGTTTAAAATTCAACACTACTTCACACGATTAATGGTAGCCGAATGGATACGGCCTCCGCTAATCGAGCCAGAGATGTCTCGTGTCGCGGGGTTCGAATCGTTCGACTGGTAGTAATCGTGACACCCTGCACTGAAGAATCCCGAAAGGATGAAACACTAGTGTCTGTAGGTATTTAATTATTATAGTAAAAAAATAATTATATATATATATATATATCTTAAAAACTAAAAAAAAAGTTTTCTTTACAATATGCATCAAAAGCTACTTATAAAATTTATTGTTCCTTAAAAAAGCACTAAAACTTTACTATATTAATTTAAAACGACAATAAAATTGTTTTTTTATGTGTTAAAATTGTTTTTTTTATGTGTTACTATTGTATTGTTGTTTTTTTTAAAAGATTTTTTAAAAGAAATGGTGTGAGTATTTTAAAAATCACCTGTTTACATATTTTGGGTAAAATTTGTTTGTGATTATAATTTTTTTTAGCGGTAATTGTTTGGATTAAAATTACAATGCGGCTGCTTTAGGTTGTGTGGGATCTAAAATGAGTTTTTGGGTGTGCAATTAATGTAACGTACTCTGGTATGATATTCACGGGCTAAGATCATTTGTTATGGGGTATTCAGTGACTGAACAAATTCGACAGTTCTCAGCATATTTTGCAATGCACGTCAGCTTACGGTCCAACCTAAGCGAACATATCAGGAAATACGGTGCCAAAGTGGAAAATTATTTATATTAGTTTAAATAATTTCGACTGCCATTTGAGGCATATATATATATATATATATATATATATATATATATATATATATATATATACGTACATACATATATATACGTATATATTTATATATATTTATATATATAAGTATAATATAAGTATATATATATACATATATATATAATTATATATATATTATAATTTTATATATATATATATATATATATATATATATATATATATATATATATATATATATATATATAATTATCAGAAACTAGTAGACCGTCCTGCGTTGCCTGGTCGTAAATTAGGGGAAAATATTACATTTTAATTCATACAGATTATTAGTCATTTTTATTCTAAATAGTTTACTTCTAGTAAATAATAAAAGAAACATAATCCAGCTAAGATCCCTACCAAAACCGAAAGACAGTGAGTAAAGTACGATACACATAAGGCCAGCTTCACACGTGTTTTAAAATGTGTTTTCAAATCTTCCTATTCTTAACATAAGGAATATCTCATTTTAACCGTTCACGCATGCACATTCTTGAAATAGTTGACAAACAGATAAAAATCTGATGAACAAATGTAATAATGTCTTAATTTTGACTCCTTAGCTGCACTTTTTCCGGATGAAAACCGATTCAAAGTTTCTGCATGTCTGAATACTTTATATACAATTACAAGTCTATAGATCATTGCCTATAGTGATTCAGATATCTCCTAGCACGCGCATATATTGACTTTTATATTCATTATTTTTGATACGTGCAGATACTAATGTTTAATAATATCAGGATCATCAGCGGAGTAAGTCAGATATTCCGCTGTTCGTGAATATATGTACGCATGTGTGTGTGTGTGTGTGTGCGTGTGCGTGTGCGTGTGTGTGTGTGTGTGTGTGTTCTCTTCTATAGTTTCAGTATTCTTGTGAACGAAATAATAATTTCTTCTTAGCATTCAGGGTTTCTTGATTAACCGATACGTACCTGCTGAAAATATGTTCTTATTTGTACTAGGAAATTTTTATCTCGTTATTTAGGCACATTAAATGTATTTAATCCATTTTATTAACACTTTTTAATTGTAAATATCTATTATCATATAAATAAATATGTATCAGCATTTGTAGTTCGATATAATTCTGCTTACTATCAATAGTTATTGGGTATATTGCAGGAGCAGTGGGTGTCTCTCATTGAGGTTGCAGCTTCGAAGCCTATGAAGTTAGCAGCACTGATGTGCCGTAGAAACAGCGAAATAATTCTCCAATAAAACAGTATTTCGCACACGCATCAGCTCCCCTCAACATATATATATATATATATATATATATATATATATATATATATATATATATATATATATATATATATATATATACATGCTTCTGTGAATCTGTGTGTGTTTTGTTTGTGTGTGTGTATGCTGATATGTCTTTGTGTTAAAATGTAAATTTGATGGAAATTATGTTAGTAGTTATCGAAACAATCATTCTAGGTGAAAAAAATATCTGAACGTCTTTCTTCTCGATTTGTAAGTGAGATTGTGTTTCGCCAGCACTGATGGGGAGCCAGATTTTAGGTACTACTTTCTATTTAAATACCGGAAACAGTGTTTCATGGAAAACGACTAATGATCCATGAAATCTCATAAGGACTGCGAATTCTTTAAAGTTATGAGATTGTCTGCAAGAAACAAAATAGATCTTCAACGAAAGTCTTCGGAGAAACGATTCTTATTAAAATATAATTGTGGAAGTCTACTTTATCTTATTGTAATATATATCAATCCTTATTTAAAAAGAGCAATGTAATTACAGAGCAATACATTAAATGATTGACAAAAGTCTATATTCCAAAGTTCATGATGTTTACCATCTTATAATTTATTCCTTTAATTAAGTTGGCATTTACGGTTCTTGACAGGATCTGTGTCGTGGCACAAGATCAATCACTTTATTAATATATCAATTAGTGAATCCATTTTGCTTTTAAGTCATCAGAAGTTGGATTGATTGTTACTATTTCTTCTAGTGAGTTAAGGACAAAATTGATTCACTCATTGATATAATAATTAAGTGATTGATGCAGTGCTACGAAACAGATGATGCCAAGAATTGTAAATGTCAACTAAATTAAAAGAATACATTATAAGATGGCCAACATCATGAACTTTTAAATATAGACTTTTGTCATTTATACACCATATATACATGTATATATATAAGTATACATATATATGCATGTATATATGTATGTATGTGTGAGCGTGTGTGTATGCACACGCATATATATATACAAATATATATATATATATATATATATAACTTTATTCGATTGACAACATTTTAGAATAATTAAAAAGAAGTGAACCATAGAGGAAATTCAATCGACTAAAATAAGATGGAAAACGGGATGAGAAACAGGAAAAAAAAATAAATGGGGGAAGTTACATGTAACAAATGTATAATTCAATAAAATAAATAAGTCGATTAAAAACAAGATCATCTTGTTTTAATCGACTTATTTATTTTATTGAATTGTACATTTGTAACATGTAACTTCCCCCATTTATTTATTTCCCTTTTCCTCACCCCATTTTCCATCCTGTTTTAGTCGATTGAATTTCCGCTATGGTTCACTTGTTTTTAATATATATATATATATATATATATATATATATATATATATATATATATATATATATACGTGCATACATGTATATAAATATAAATAATTTCATAAAATCTTACATTGAATATATAACAAAGTTTCATAGTACCACTGATGATCCCTTTATTAGTACAAATGTTTGTTCATGTAAGTAAAACGATTCAGCAATGCAGGAAATTAATTCGTTTACTGACAAAATATTTTTCCAACGAAGGGCATGTTTGGTAATTTTACAGCTTTTAAAGGAGCTTCCAATACTATATAAACATGTTGCAAAAGGCGATACATGAGCGTTACATTAAAAAAAAAGGTTATTGAAATTAGAGGGGCATTGTATATCTGATATATGTGCTAGTCATACGTTTACAACATCGAGCATTGTATTAAATGAGAAAAAAGCCAGCAATATTTCTCCAGCGCTTATACATACGCACATGTTTATTTAGTAACTTTTCTAGTATGCCAAGAGTATTTCAAAATCTAATTTAATATTTCATAATATACCAATTTAAATATTGAAAATATTCAATTAGTTATTTTATATACTATTTGTGAATGCGTAGGGAACTGATTATATGTGTTAGTTGCCATGGCCTTGCTTTTTATAGTGTCATATTTTATTCCAATTTGTGATAAAGGATTTAATATTCTGGTGAGTGCAACAAAAGTCTTAACACATAGGACTTATGTTCTTCAAATATAAAGGAAAATAATATATTAGTCAGACCGTCAGTAATTATCAGTCTAATTTTCATAAATAAATATAAATAGGGTGACGTGAAGTTCCCGATTTCTCTCCTTTTGTTTAAATGATATCATGTACAAATTAATTATCGTGTATCAATTTCTTAAATCTTTAGCAATTCTCCATATGTGCAAGCCGGGCAGTTTATTTTATTAGATTTCCAATATTGAACATTTTGAACTTCCTGCGGGAATGTGGAATTAAATCATACGTGTTACTGAATCAATAGAATGTATATTATTAAAATGTAAACCAAAATGCCCCTCCCCTTTTATTCGAGTTCAAGCATCTGGCACTTTGCGGTCAATTCCTTGAAACCTAAGTAAAATGAGTTGCCCTATCAAAAGGTGATCGACACAGCAAACATGAGACCAACAGAAATAAATGCTGACTTAATCAAGCTCCTTATCACAGTTTTCCAGATCTCGTCTCGAAAGGTCGCTTTTTCTTTTTTTCTTATCATTCTCCGGTATGAGATAGAAATGACGCGTGGTAATTATTGTTTCCCTGGCCTGTAATCAAGCAGAAGTCTTACGTGATATAAATATTAAAAGGGGCGTTTGAATAATAAACCCTCGAGTCAGAGACCACATAAATATTGGAAGTTTGAAGATCGATCATATTCATTATTCCTTCGGTTGTCCCTGATAATAACGCCACATTTTGTCATTATAGTCTTCAGTACTCTATGATAAATGCATGCGTCAACTAGGCATTGGCATAGGATGTATCAATTCCAAAAATTAAATGTAATAAAAATCAACAAAATGTTGTAACCACTTATCAAGGCCAGGAAGCCACTCGAGATAAGGGTAAATGAGTGCACTGTG